>NW_022589781.1:2820574-2912040 GCF_004348235.1 Phoca vitulina | reverse complement strand
AAAAAAAGAAAGAAAGAAAAAAAGAAAGAAAGAAAGAAAGAAAGAAAGAAAGAAAGAAAGAAAGAGAAAGAAAGAAAGAAAGAAAGAAAGAAAGAAAGAAAGAAAGAAAGAAAGAAAGAAAGAAAAAGAAAATATTTTTCTTTTTTCAGAGAAGAGAATGCTCAATGTTAATTAAAAAGTTTGGGAAGTTTGTTGAGATTTGTCCTGCAGATTGCTTCTAAGTAAACATAACAAATAAATATTGCATGTTTCCAATATGTTTATGTCATAAGTCCTTAATAAAAGTTATCACTCACTATGAAAAGAAAGAAGGAAACCACATTAGTAATACTAATTATATTACCATATTAATGTCCAGAGAGAAAAACTCACTTATAAAAGATAAAAGGCACAGAAGCTAGTAACTCTGGACCCTTATTTAAAATATGATACGTAACTTCATTTGATAATTCCCAATCACACTACCTGTTGGAGAATAAGAATGGCTCTTTTGTCACCTCAAAACATGATAATTGAAACTAGAAACCTAGCACCATGTCATAAATAATATATTGGAAAAGATGTAAAGTTTCTATGAGACAGTACTGTCAAAAGTCAATCTTTATACATTTATATATGCAGATTATTCCAGAGACACCTGGGTGGCTCAGTTGGTTAAGCATCTGCCTTCCGCTCGGGTCATGATCTCAGGTCCTAGGATAGCATCCCACATCGGGCTCCCTGCTCAGCGGAGAGTCTGCTTCTCCCTCTCCCTCTGCCTTCCCCCAGCTCAATCTCTCTCTCTCTCTGTCTCTTTCTCAAATAAATAAATAAATGTTTTAAAAAATTATTTCAGGATGCTTCTATAACCAAAGGAGAAATTTTAAGCCAAAATAAATTATGATGGTCGAAAAATCCCTTAATAGACCCTATCTGCATGCTCCATATTATAGCATCTCTTAGACTTTATATGAAGTCAACAAAACTCAGTGATGTGAAGAAACAGATTCTTCATATCCTAACTGTAAAACAATGAATTATGAGGTTTAAAAAGATTTTCTTCTTCTTGGCAAGAAAAACTAGGAATATTTTATAGGAAGCCATATGTTAAGTATGATTTACTTTTTTAGCTTTGTTAGGTTCTGCCAAGAGTGTGTGTGTGTGTGTGTGTGTGTGCGTGTGCATGTTTTTCTCCCCTAAAGATTATCACTTCTCAAATTCTAAATTCTAAATTTGTATACTGTAGAAACTCCTTTAAATGAAGTGTACCAGTGATAACTGTTTTTCTCTGGGTCAACTGCATGGCAAATGGTGTGTGAATCCATATGTGATGAGACACACACAACTCCTCTCTGTGTGGTCCCTAGAAATTCAAGTGCTTAATCAGATTATCCTTGGCCTGCCCAAAGAACAAAATAAATAAACTTGCTACCTGATATGGAATAAATATAGACCAAGGTAGCAAGGTGCGGCCGTGGTTCCAGGGAAAAATGGTTTTTGGGAAAGGACTGGGGGTCCAACGCTGACAGGGTGACCAGGTCTTATGTTTGCAACCCTAGAGCTGAGATTTATAACTTTTATGTATAACATGATCACATTTATATTTTTATTATAAATGGGTTTATAATACATGCTATAGATCATAAACATATCTACTATACATATAGGCATAGACCAAGACTAGAAAAATAAACATAAAATTTAACAGTGCTTTATCCTACCTGAGGAGAGAAATTTAGGAAAATGAAGGGTTTTTTCTCAACTCTTTACCATATAAACTTCTAGGTTGTTTGCTTTATCATAAAATGAAATTACTTTTATAATTAAAAAACAAGATTTTTTTTAAAGATTTTATTTATTTATGTATTTATTTGTCAGATTGAGAGAGAGAACACACAAGCAGGGGGAGTGGGAGAGGGAGAAGCAGGCTTCGCACTGAGCAGGGAGCCCGATGCGGGGCTCTATCCCAGGACCCTGCGATCATGACCTGAGCCGAAGGCAGACGCTTAACTGACTGAGCCACCCAGCCATCCCTAAAAACAAGATTTTTGAAAACCTGTACTTTTAAAAGTATAGAGGAAAGATATACATCAAAACGGAAAAGTCTTTGGGTGGTGGGATTATAGGGAATTTCTAAAAATCTTCCATCCATTTTGTTCTTTAGTAACCACGTATTACTTTTAAAAGTGGAAAATAATCAATATGTATGTTTTATTTATTTTTTGATCTTTGTTTTGTTTTGTTACTAAGTTTCACTTTAATTCCAGTGTGGTTAGCATACAGGGTTGTATTAGTTTCTGGTGTATAATACAGTGCACACTCACCATGTGTGTTTTCGAGGTGCAGTCTGATGCCCTGCTCTGGTATGTATATGGTGTTTGCTCGTTGGTCCTTCTCCGTGTCTCCTCTCTCCTGAGCACCCGAGGATGCTCCTAGACACACCCCTGGCTGCAGTGACCCATTCCCCTTCCTATTCCCCTCAGGGTGGATCTGAATTCTTGCCTCAGCTATCCTTACTGAAGACACATCTCACCCACTGCTTCGTGTCATAGTAAATTCCCCAGATTACCGATCCTGCCTTCAAATTTAGTTTTTCACATTTTGCCTACAACACAAAACAGTTTGAAAGAATAAACAGATTGTCACACCCATGGTCTGATAATCTTGCATTGTTTGCCTGCACAGTATTCCCAGAGAGGGCACCTGTCAGTCAGCCAGTAAATGTCCCCTGCCCTTCTGAGCACTCAGGTTTCTCAGTCACTGTTCATGAAACTGTAGGAGTTTACTGCCTTTCCATCACCCTTCACTAGGATTATCATTCCCAGCACGGATCTGTTGGAAAATGAGAGCATGGCTCTTCAGAACCACAAGTGGGTATTCTTCTCAAGGAGAGAAGACTCACACGATGAAAACAGGATAAAAACCATATGCTAAGGCATTAACTGAGTTTCATGACTAGCTCTAGAGAAAATATTTCTTATTTAAATACTCAATATGATATGAAATAAGAAAATATATTAAGACACATGAGTGAAAGTTGGTAAATACGTCCCAGGAACATATATAAAAATCCGTATTTTGAAAACTTTTGCAACTTCGTTTTACTTAAATATCTTCCTGTTTTAGGTAGTACCTTTCTGTACTTTATGTCATTCATAGATCTCAAAGAATAAAGGAGAGACTTTTTATTGGTCTGACTTTTCAGAGAATAATATAGCTGCTGTAATGAGTGTGACATTGAATGTTTGTACTGAAATGATACAAAATTCCTTTGTCTTACACAATTTTAAATAATTTATTTTGGAAAGATCCAGTTCATGTTTCCAAAAACATGTGTCCCCCATTTATGGGTTTTCATTAATATGTTACAGATGAGCATAATGATAAAAATATTTTCCTGCTCAGTAAAAAATAAGTTTCTTCCCTCAAAGTGTCCTCATATAAAGTAACATTATTTAGAAGTTTTCAAATCAACAGAGGCCTGTCAGAAAAGAAAAAGGTATTGGGGCACCTGGGTGGCTCAGTCATTAAGTGTCTGCCTTCGGCTCAGGTCATGATCCCAGGGTCCTGGGATTGAGCCCCGCATCGGGCTCCCTGCTCGGCGCAAAGCCTGCTTCTCCCTCTCCCACTCCCCCTGCTTGTGTTCCCTCTCTCCCTGTGTGTCTCTCTCTCTGTCAAATAAATAAATACCATGACTGTCATCATCACCACCATCATTATCATCACCATCATCTTCACCATCATCATCTTCACCATCATCATTGTCATCATCTTCACCATCATCATCACCATCATCTTCACCATCATCATCATCACCATCATCATCTTCACCACCATCATCATCACCATCATCATCTTCACCATCATCATCACACCATCATCATCACCATCATCACCATCATCATCTTCACCATCATCATCACCATCATCATCTTCACCATCACCACCACCACCATGAGCATCACACCATCACCATCGCCATCATCACCATCATCTTCACCATCATCATTGTCATCATCACCATCATCATCATCTTCACCATCATCACCATCTTCACAATCATCATCACTACCACCATCATCATCACCACCACCATCATCATCACCATCATCATCTTCTCCATCATCATCATCACCATCATCTTCACCATCATCATCATCTTCACCATCATCATCTTTACCATCATCATCACCATCATCATCTTCACCATCATCTTCACCATCATCATCACCACCATCATCATCATCACCATCTTCACCATCATCATCTTCACCATCATCATCACCACCACCACCATCATCACACCATCATCATCACCATCATCATCTTCACCATCATCATCACCATCATCATCTTCACCATCATCATCACCATCAGCATCATACCATCATCATCTCCACCATCATCATAACCATCAGCATCATACCATCATCATTGCCATCATCACCATCATCATCTTCACCTTCATCATTGTCATCATCACCACCATCATCTTCACCATCATCATCGTCATCATCTTCACCATCATCACCATCTTCACAATCATCGTCACCACCACCATCATCACCATCATCATCACCACCACCATCATCATCACCATCATCATCTTCACCATCATCATCATCATTGCCACCATCATCACATCATCACCACCACCATCATCATCATCATCACCACCATCATCACCATCATCATCACCACCACCATCATCATCACCACCGTCATCATCACCATCTTCACCATCATCATCATCATCACCATCATCTTCACCATCATCATCATCATCTTCACCATCATCATCATCACCACCACCATCATCATCACCATCATCATCTTCACCATCATCATCATCATCATGCTATCCAATTTTTCCTGAAGGAGCACATATTTACATCTCTAGCACTGACCTCGCTCCCCTGGACTCCAGACCCTATATCCATATGTCTAGTTGACCTCTTGACCTGGAAATCTGTTATTCTTTTATTCATTCACTCACTCATTTGTTCACTCATTCATTCAACAAATACAAAGAAAGAGCCTACGTTATGTGTCAGACACGTTCAAGAAGTTGAGATCAAACCATGAATTAGACAAAAACCTCTGCCCTGCGGGGACATACCTCCTCCTTGGGGATCTGTCCCCACTTACCATGACAGTAAAAGATGTGTTAATTATCCTCCCCCCAATGTTGCCCTCCCACAGACTTCTCCATCTCAGCTAAAGACATGGTTATTTACTGAGTGACTCATCTTAACATTTAGAATAAATTCTAACGTCCTCTCCTTGGTCTAAAAGATCCTAAATGATTCAGTTACTGCCTGATTTCCAATCTCATATCTCTCATATTACTCTCGCCTTTGCTCTCTATACTTCACACACACTCAAATTTGCTTTCCCTTCAATAAAAAAAGAAAGAACTTTGTAGTCAAAGATGTTTTTATGAATGAAATAAGAAGCTGAAGATTAACATAAGAGATCCCTTGAAGGGATCAGGAGTGGGGTCCTGGAGCAGTAAAGTCAAATGGGAAGAGGTGGACAATGGGAGTCAGGCAATTACTTCTGGTAAATATCCCACCATTTTATTTTTCTCAATACCCACTGGCTTACCCCCACTGTCTACCATAAGAGCATCAGTGATAACTTCATAATGTACCTTATCCCTGTTTTTGTTGCTCACCGCAGAAAGCCCACGACCCTCAAGCCATCGAAACCCACATGGCTCTACCCATCCCTCTGCTAACCTTGCTCTCACCCCTCTTCAAAGTGCCATTTAGAACACAAAGTCAGGCAACAACCTCTTCTTCAAACATTCTTTCTTGTTCCAACAAGACCTGGCTGCAGTCCTCTCAGAACGCATACAATTTTGTCTTCATTGCTATGTCCGGACCATTCTCCCACTCCTAAAACTTCAAGCTTTTAAGCCTCATGCCATCAGACTGTGCCATCACTGCCCCTCCTTGACCAAAGTCCCCGACTTGCCCCCTCTCACTCCCTGAAGATTTCCATTCCTGCTTCAAAGTTACTTTTTCCAACATTGCTTTTGAACCAATTCTTTGGCATTTATAAAACCATACAAATGATTTTTCCAAAACCCTGCCCTTTGAGTTCCTTGATCTCTCTTCTGGTAATCTGATCCTTCCTGCGGCCTCATGCACTTGTTACTACAGTCCTACACTAGACCAGCACATTCCAACTACTTTCCTGTCACAGACAAAAGAAGGTGATTGTGTGGTACATCCAAGCAAGAGGAGAAGGTGCCCTTGGGCCTTGATGCTCTTGGCCACTCCAGATTTATCTGGCTCCTTGAATTCCCAGCTTCCTGGATTAATCACTGGAGCAAAATTATTGTCATTACCAAAAACTGCAAGCCTTCCATAAACATCCAACTGTCTGATCATACCTCCAATCATTCCAAACCATGTCTCTAGTACCCAATTCCAGTACCTCGTCAACCCCATCAGGACCCACTCTATGGAGTCCTCCCACTGCTCCCTACCCTTCACTTTCTCATGTCTTACTTTCCTCTTACTCAACGGAAAGTCTGTGGTCTGCCACTACAACCCCTTATTTTTGTATAGTCTCAGATCTGCTGTCTCTCTCTCACATCTCACTTCGGTTAAATTCAGGTCTATACCTCCTTCATGTCCCCTGTTGAACGTGTCTGGAGAAAGACATAGCTGACTCTTCTCACTGTAAATGTGTGACCAGATTGTAATAGGATTCCTAGTACTGCTCAGCAATGTCTATGTCCCAAGCTGTTCACACTTCTACTCTCCTACAGCATTATTTCACCTTCTCCTCACCCAGACTCACAACCTCTCCTGCAGATCCTAACCCTCATCTGATGTTCCAAGTTCACTGAGAACACAGAAGCAGTTGGAAGATAAGCTGTTTATAAATATTACACGTTTTGATGTGTTATTACTTACTATATATACAGGTTCATGACCTTTTTTATTCATACTTTAATTCATTCACTTACTCACTCATTCACTCAACAAGTATTTATTGAGTGCCAAGTACATGTCTCTATTTGGGACTCTAAGGATGAGCCAGGAAACAAAAAGAAATGAGAGCTTTTTTGAAATCCCTGTCCTCATGTGATTTATGTTCTGATGCAGAGTAACAGGTAATTAAATACATACATACATACATGCATAAATACAATGAAAAGACTGTGAGATGGTGATAAGAATTAAAGAGAAAAATAAGGCAGGAAAGGCAGTGTAGGAGGAGGAGGGCTGCTAACAAATCAGCTGATCGGGAAAAGCATCACTAGAATTGTGTCATCTGATTGCAATGGGAAGAGAGTGAGAAATCATGAATGAAGACATGTGTGGAAAACATTTCAGGTGGAGAACAAATATATTTGAAACCTCTTCAACTAATAGGAGAGTATATCTAATTTATATTTATTACCATAACAAACTATCTAGCGTAGAAAAATGATCATTAGAAATATATTTTAGTTAATGAAATAACAAAAATTTTTCTGATGTTACTGAGTTTTTGCTTTCATCCTCTCTCTACTCCATTCGAACTGCTTAATTTCTTTTATTCTCACCCCCAATAAATTTAGAAGAATCCAGTTTCTTTTTATTTTTCTAAGTAATTGTTAGTTTAACTCAAATTAACTTTCTTAAAATGGTATTTCTCAATGTATCAACTTTAAAACCAAAGCACAGCTTTTCATTCTTCCTTAGAAAAGATGATGGAAGAAGTGTGACATATTACATATTACAGTGGGGGGGCTCTCCCCCCACTCATTTTCTTTTCCAATTTTTGCTTGGGTTTTTGGTCTAATCTAGTTTTATGAAATTATTATTTTCCTCATAACATGTAACTTTTTCCATGAATTTTAACTGTTATTTTGTTTCTCACCTATAGTTAAGAGTAATTTAGATCTTACTCTATTTTTAAGTAAATTTGCTGCTCATCATAAATTTGTAATATGGATTTTTCCATTATGATTTTTTAAATTTGGATAAATCTTTATAAATTGAGCCAAGTGGGCTATTAATAACCTTTTACAGGAGGGAGCACATTTTCTTAATTTTTAGCACATTTAAAAATGTTTCTCCATTCCCTTTATTCATGCATGACAAGAAATTTGGGTGCAAAATTTTTGGCTCTAGTACATTTCTCCTCAACATTCTAGAAATATTGCTCCATTACCTACTAGACTTGAAAGTTGCTGAGAAGTTTGAGATCAGCCTAATATTACTTTTCCATTTATACATGGCAGCTTTTTCTTCCTAGTGGATTGTACGATTCTTTCTCCATCCTGCAATATATTCTCAGTGTAGACTACTCTCTTGGAACATGGTGAGACTTTTCGTCAAAAGGTCCCCCTTTATTCAAGAAAAAATATTCTCTTTTTCTCTATGCCATTTGTTATATTCTCATCAATAGGTCAGGTCTTTGCTTTCTATCTTCAGTGTCCACTATTTTCTCTTTAACATTTTTTAATTTTCACTTTTTTTGAAACTAGTGGGGTGGGGATGGAGGAGAGGATGGGGGAGGGAGAGAAGAATGTATACACTTTTTCCAGCCTGTTCCAGAAATGATGGCCTGGCTCTTTCCCACATCAGTTCTACTCATTGTTTACAATGGGATTTTTTTTTTTTTAAGATTTTATTTATTTATATTAGGATCTTAACTTCTTCAGTTAGGTTTCCTTCTTTATTCATCGAAAGTTCCTTTCTGTTTTACTTTTATTCTATTATCTTATTATCTTTTCTTAGATCTCTTACATCCCTTACATTTATTTTTAAGCTTATTTCAGAATCCCTTTTCTCTTAAACTTCTTTCAAATGCACAGAAATTGTTTATGAATACATTTTCTTTATTTCCAAGAGTAAATCATTTAAAAGTGTCTTTTGCACACTGCATTCTTCTGCTTTATATTCTATAGAACTCCTTCATGAGTTTCATCTATTTCATTTTAATCTTTATATCTGAAATGAGAAGTCTTATTCTGCCATCATTAATTATAAGGCAAAACTCAGATCCTCCTTAACCCCTGCCCTAATTGCTAGAATGGAGTCTGAATGCCCCAATTAAAGATCTACATAGAGTGCAGAATAAGAAAGATTTGTATTCTACATTCAGTAATCAAGCTTCTTGAAAAGAACAGGGGAGAGAAAGAGGAAACTGGAGCAGATAGCCATGAAAGTTCAAATATGAATATCCCATCCAGGCTTACATCAGGGTTCAATTCAGTTCTTCTCTACATTCAGGGTGATCAGAAGACAAGACCAAGTCCAGTGCTCATGACTTGCAGGACTCCCAGTGGCTCTGAGCAAAGGTCTATGCAGAGATTCAGTCTGAAACCCACGAGTAGCTATCTTTCCTCCCTGCTACAGGTTAGACGGTACACCTCCACTGTTCTTATTCTCAGTGGCCCTGTTGTTCCAAAGTGGAAAACAGGGGACTCCTCATTCTCTTATGATCAGTCCATGGCCTCAAAGACTGTCCCTACCTGGGAATGGTTTGTAGAGTCCTTGTGAGTGTTCTCACCCACCTCACGCAGGAATCATCGTCCTCGTGACTAAAGGGGATTGTATTGAATAACTATGTCCCTCTACTGCTTCATAAATAAAGTTGAAGGAATGTGCTACAATGCTGAATCTCTCAAACTTTCAATTGCTTTAAAATAACTTGCAACTTGGGATGCCTGGGTGGCTCAGTTGGTGAAGCGTCTGCCTTCGGCTCAGGTCATGATCCCAGGGTCCTGGGATGGAGCCCCACATCGGGCTCCTTGCTCAGTGGGGAGCCTGCTTCTCCCTCTCCCTCTGCTGCTCACCCTGCTTGTGCTTTCTCTGTGTGTGTGTGTCAAATAAATAAATAAAATCTTTTAAAAAAATAAAATAAACAAAATAACGGGACTTCTGATGATCCACAACTGGGGTGTAGCCTTGGTGATACTAAGACAGGCCGTTAAGCCAAACTTCTCAGGCACTAGACTTAGGGCCTGACAAGAGTGGGTTCAAGACCAAGCTACATCCTCTAGATTTGCATGACTTACCTTTCCATTCATAAAATGGAATATGAAGAGCTGCCTCAGCAGAGTTGTAGCTGCAAAATGAACGTACTAATCAAAGTGCCTGACATAGTGCTTAATGTTTTAAAAAAATCCTTCCAGGGGTGCCTAGGTGGCTCAGATGGTTAAGCGTCTGCCTTCAGCTCAGGTCATGATCTCAGGGTCCCGGGATCAAGTCCCACATAGGCTCCTTGCTATATGGAGAGCCTGCTTCTCCCTCTGCCTACCATTCCCCCTGCTTGTGCTTGCTCTCTCTCTCCCTGACAAATAAATAAATAAAATATTTTAAAAAAAATAAAAATAAAAATAAATCCTTCCTGCCTTCTTCCCCAAAGTAGCAAATCTAAACTTAGAAAATAGTAATAAAAATGGCACAGACCTATGGGCATTATTTATAAAGGGTGGGGAGGGATTTTTGGCTTTTCTCCCCCCTCCACGGCCACCCCCAGCTATATTTCCAATGTCTAGAAGAATATTTAACATACAAGCATTCAATAAATACTTCCAAATGAGTGAATGAATAAAAGGTGAAGATGACTTGGAATCAGGAGATACAAACTAGAAAATCAGTCCTTTTTTGTATTAGTTCCAATCTCTCTGAGCCTCAGTATCATCATTTTAAAAATGCATATGAGAGTATTTACATTACCGAGTCTGAGTAATGTTTACATGAGAAAATACATGAAAAATCTACAGGTTTTATATCAATTTAAGTCACAAGGATTTTTTTAATCACAGAAATATATATGCTTAAGAATCACGTTTTATTAACCACTAATAAAGGATGGTCTAAACTGAAGCATTCTTATCTCACTCACACAACTCATTATTCCTTGGATGCCTTATATATCTAGAAATATCCTAGGAACTATAGGGGGAAATTAAGGAAGCACGGAACAATTCCTCCTGCTTAGAAGGACACATTGGTAAAATGTATTAAAGATGAGACACATAGAAAGAAGATTTTCACTGGAAAATCTCAGTATCCGGAAAGACTGTAGTCATTAAGGTTATGATTTCTGAAATATATCATATGAAACAAAAGGTTGCAAGAAGTCTGATTTATGACAAGAAATATGTGAATTTGTCAGCATTATGATGTGCCTACTTGGATCAAACTACAACTTAATTTATATTTGAGACTGAGCAGAATATTGATAATAAACCCACGACCTCAGCTCACTTTTCATTCCTGAGAAGAAACAGCCACAGGAAGAGGTGGTGAGAAGTATGTGCACATATATGGCATTTCAAAGCAGTAATCATCTTGAGTACATATTTATTGCCTCCAAACAGGAACTGTATCGTAATGGTTTTTGTTTCCCAGGCATGGGATTTTTATTATTATTTCAAAACAGAAACAGACAGTAAACATTACTATTTATTTCTCTTAGTGTTGGAAAGAATATTTACTACAGTTTATCTATAGCTACTGGTCTAAGTCCTCTTACACACACATACACTATTAATACGCACCTAGTAAATACTGGATAGATTGAGGTGATGACACAAACTCATGGAAACTGTACTAATGGTCAGACAGGGGGTATTGCTAAATTACAAAATCCTATTAAAACAAACAAAAACCAGTCTATTTACAGAGCCCTGGAGGGGATATGCCTAACTTCTTTTTTCTTTTATTACCTTGTTTTACACATAAAAGCCTGGGTGATAAGCACAACTTTATCTTCATTTTATAGATAAGGAACTTCAGGCTTCAAGGAGTTAATTCTCTAATCTGAGAAAGCTAAGCAACCTGTCAAAGTCACAGAACCAGTAGTTAGCAAAACTGAATCTGAAACTAAGCCCCCAACTCCAAACACTGAACCCTTTCCCCTCAAAGTCTGGCTAGTAAAGTACGCGTTCAGATGAACAAGTCTTATTTCCTTTTTGAACATTGATTCTCCAATGAGACATCCTCCCAGCCTCCTCACAGTGACTCAGCATAAATACTCATTTCAGAGATTACTGGGGAACAATACGGTCTGTCCCCCACTTGTCTGTTACTTAAATATTGTAATGTTTTAGAGATACGTCTTCTGCCTGTGCTTATGGTTTCATTTTTCATAAATATAATGACTGTCATCTTCTGTTTTCTGAGAAAGTCTGGTCTGTGCATTCAAAGAGAGCTTTTATGCATATTAATTAAAAATGTGTAGTGATAAGAGATAATCCCAACTAAGTGCCAAAGGCAGCTTGCTCACGTTGGAAAAACTGTACCCTTCTTTCTGTGTAATCTGTTGAGTCAACATTGGCTCATAAAAAAGAGCCAACCTTGCCCAGATTCGAGATGCAGAAGCTCTAACTATGAATTGGGTTCCAGTGTTGGAGCTTTCCTCCTCAAACTCAAGGTGTACCAGTGTGAGCAGGGGGCTCCCACCAGTGCCTCCAGGCCCCACTTTGAGGACAGCAGCGGTTCACACTCAGTTATCCTAAATCACAACTTCCTATAAAAAGGGTTCCAAAGAATATGTTAGAATCTCCAACTTACTTCTTTTACAGGATTATAGAGGAACACAGAGATTTCGGTACCATAACTGGTGCTGGAAAATATATAAAAATGTGTATTTAAATTGCCACTGAACCCATGAAACTATATTTTTGCTAATGACTTAAAAATACTTAGGTTGTTTAGCACTTCGTTCAAAATACATCTTGAAAACTATCAGCTAAATTTAAAACTATCTAAAAGTGCTAATGACAATGAAACAAATGTAAAAAAGCATTGTATTCTAAAGAAACTAAAACAAACTTATTCCACTGACAGACTGCCTTTTGTCTTTAAGATTATTTGCTAAAATACATCTGTTTCCCAAGTTAATACTCTTATTAAAATCCAGCAAATAAATTAAAGCAAATATGTTCTGATTTCCAAATACAGTCTTGGTATTATGCTATGTTCTTTATAGGGAGGAAACAAAAGTCACAATATATTGTCTGAAAAATTCTCCCAAAGATTTTAAGGGTCTTTAAAAATATAAAATTTTTAAAAATATATGAAGCAAATGAAAAATGACATAAATAGTACATGAAACAGTCTGGGTTGCCTCAGCTCAGGTAACTGAAAATCCCGCGGCAACAGGTGAGACTCTCTCTCACTTTCTCCCTGCATCTCTTTAATCCCCTCCTTCTTTAACTAGACACACTTTCTCCAGATGTGTCTTCCTCTTTCATGCTAATCTCCCTCCATCATTTAGGAGTTGCATGTGACAGAGTGACAGATAGTTGAAATACTATGAATTTAAACATGATAAGGCTATTTTTTTTCTGCAGAGGTAGGAAGTCTAATGTTGAGATGGTAGCTCTGAAATCATCAGGAATCCAGACTCCTAACTTTTTGTTACATTGTCCTTAGCACTGGCTTCAATCTTCAAAGGTGACTTGCCCAATTTGGCTGCTACAGCTCCAGCCACCATAACTATATTCCAGGTAGGAAGAAAGTGAAGGGATGGAACACAAAAGGAGTCTGCATACAGACAAATAAGCCGCTCTGTTGAATGGCCACCTCTAACTACGAAGTTAGCAAATACACTATTTCATTTCTGAGAAAATCAGTGAGACAGCTATTCCTGCTCTGTTTACTCTCCTCTTCTCTCAGACCCCATGTTCCAGTCTTTCCACTCTACTGCTCAACGTGGGTTCCTTTCTACCATAAGCCAGTTCTTCACAATGGGAAATACAGCCACTAACCTGCAACCCCAGAGGAGGGAGAGAAGCATGTCTTCCTGGCAAGAATGCAGTCTGATCCTAGTTTGGGAGCTACCGCCCTCCCTGAGCCAGCACCCTCCGCCAGGGGAATGAAGCACTCTGATTTTTCAGTCCCAAGTCAAGTGTCTCTTCCTGAGTCTGAGAATAAAAAGTATCAAACTACCCTCATCCAAGCATGTGGACAGAAAGGATGACCTTGGAATGGAGGGAGACAACTGGCATGTTTCTAGACAGACTATGAACTATAAATTGTATATAGAACATAATCAAGAGCTAAACTGAGTGCTTCAAGCAAAGAATATGATGATCAAGGGGAAAAATCAATTACAGTTTAAGTGATTAATGACAACATCATCAGGGGTAAGAATTTGAGAAGGATTAGTATATATTGCTACTGACTTATTAGTAGGATTTAATTGAGAGTTAATCAAGTATTCTAGATTAGAGAAATAGCATGAAGAAACTTGACCTTGCATATCTGAGTATTATGAATAAAACTCCCTCACTGAAGTGGAAAATACAAGTTGGAAGATAAAATAGGATACACAGGAATGATATTCAAAATATTTAACAACCATCAGAGCAGAGGCACCAAGCATCTAAACTGTTAGCTCTGAGGATAATAAACAAGGTAAAATTATAAATGGTATTAATGTATATAACCAAATAAATAATTCAAGAATTCAATTACAGATTTAAATGATCAACAAATTAAATTACAGATTTAAATGATCAACAAAGTCCCTGGAATAATAAGTAAAAATAATAGAGGCACCTGGGTGGCTGAGTTAGTTCAGCATCTGACTCTTGGTTTTGGCTCAGGTCGTGATCTCAGGGCTCCACACTCAGCGGGCAGTCTGCTTGAGATTCTCTCTCTCTCCCCCTCTCTCTCTGCTCCTCCCCTCTGCCTCCTGCTCATGCTCTCTCTCTCTCAAATAATTAAATAAATCTTAAAAATAAATAAACAAAATAAAAATAATATTTTCACCAAAGAACATTATTATGAATTTTCAGAACTCCAGGGATAAAAGGAAAAACTTTACAGCTTCCTGAGAGACAAAAAAAATCATCTGACATGAATAAAATGAGATCAGACTTCTGAGGAGCAAAACTGGAAACCAGAGGCAGAGGGAGAGATGGAGAATCAGCACCTTGAAAGTCCTGGTATTATTCTATACCCAGCCAAACCATCCTCCAAGTAAGAGAGCAAAATAAAGGTATTTCAGAGCTACAGTGGCTCAAATAATGTACTTCCTGTGCACTTTTCTTGGGAAACCAAGGGCCCAAGAAACAAAATGAAGAAAATAAATAATTCCCAGATTAAGGGTTTCCTATGAGTCCAGATTGGAGTGGGAGGACAAAAACTCCAAGGAAGTCATCTCTAGAAAAAATAAACTATGGAACTAATAGACAACACAGCAGTTTTGATTATATTAAAAATTTCCAAAAATATTTTATAAATTTATAGGATATACTAGACAGTCATAATCTCAAAAAATAAGTAAATGAACATATCAGGCAACCATCCTCATGTTAAGCCACATAACATTGCAATCTCTGTACCAAAAATGGTCAAGTGGCGCCTGGGTGGCTCAGTCAGTCAAGCCTCTGCCTTGGACTCAGGTCATGATCTCAGGGTCCTGGGGTCGAGCCCCACGTCAAGCTCTCTGCTCAGAGGGGAGTCTGCCCTCCCTCTCCTTTTGCCTGCTTCTCCCCCTGCTCATGCTCTCTCTCTCTCTCTTACTCACTCTCTGTCTCTCAAATAAATAAATAAAATCTTTAAAAAAAAAAAAAGGTCAAAATTGGCAATTTCATACGTTCAACTTAATACCCCCCTGCTGTGTGAGTGGAAAGAAGGAATAGCAGACATACCGAAAATTAATAAATCAAAAGGAAGGAATATATAGAACATTTTAGAAATATGGAGTGAAATATGAAAAGAAATAGCAAGAGGAGTTAGAATGATCATCACAGAGGAGTAGGATTGGGGAAAGGAAAGATACAGAGGGTCCAACTTTTTATTTTTTTAAAGATTTTTTATTTATTCATTTGAGACACAGAGATACAGAGAGAGAGAGAGAGAGAGCATGAGCAGGGAGAGAGGCAGAGGGAGAGGGAGAAGCAGGCATCCCGCTGAGCAGGGAGCCCGACGCAGGGCTCGATCCCAGGACGCTGGGATCATGACCTGAGCCGAAGGCAGACGCTTAACCATCTGAGCCACCCAGGCACCCCGGGTCCAACTTTTTAAAGACCTTTTAGGATGATTTGAATCTTAATACTATGTTTATGTATTATTTTGATTTAAAAATCTAAATAAAATTAAAAGTTTGAGAAGTTTATGTTTAATATTTATCTTATAATAATATAAAAATGGAGAAAAAAAATGCATAAAAGCAATTTAAATTGTAAACATGCCTACCAAGTTCCTACTGTTTAGCTTTAGTGTACAGGTTGCTAATACTAGACATTAAATCAGACTTTCCCTGCAGCCTCCAGTTTTCGGTGGGGATTATGAGGGGCACACAAAGGTGTTAAGTGCCTACATATCCTAAAGATCACCTAGACAAAACTTGCTAAGAGGTGACCTAGGAACTTTAAGAAAAAACAACTTTTAGGAACATTTGATAAAATACCATCAAAGCTTTTTAAATGTCTAAAATGCCCCAAATATATAAACCACTCAAAGACATGCATAAAAATTCTTTCCACTAAAATTACAGCATTAACAACATTTCATGGAAACCCCTTTTAAAGGAGTAATATTAGAAGGCTAGGTTTTTTTAGAATCTGTGACACCATTTTGTACAAATTACACAAATTGCCTACAAAATAATTTCCAATGAGGCTCCATGCTAATTAGCACCAGCCCAGAAGTCAAATGATTCTTTATAAAACTATTGAGAAGTAAATTGCATTACTGGGAATTACACAGTCATTGTACAGCATAGTGATAATGTCTCATATATGGGAAATGACAGCACATTTTCCATCCACTATTATGAAAAGGTACGGGTGATATAAAACATTGCATTTTCTGGGTTAACGTCGCATTCTAGAGCCAGCCTATCTCCTACTTTGTCAATTTTTCCAAATGAAACAAATAAGGCTGCCTCTGGCTCATGCAGATAACAACTTTCATGATGGTCTATACAGTTCGTCATTGATGTTTTATGCTGTTCAAAAAAAAAAAAAAAGGTTTGACTGTCCCTGTTTATTAGGCTCCTCTCAATTGCTCAGTTGTTTTCTATAGGAACTGTCTCCGCTCTCAGGCAATGAGATACCCAGAAGTGCCTCAAAGCTTCTTCCAAAATGACAGTCTGTACATTATGAGGATAATCATAGAACCTACTTCACAAGATGCTGAGAGCTTTATGTGCGGCAATGAAAAATGCTTAGCACCGCATAGGACACACTTAGAGCATAGCAAGTGCTCAATAAATATTGCACTTATTAGCAGCCCTTAAACTGAGGACTGGCATGAAAAATCAAGACCAGGAAAAGGTAGATAAAGCAAAGAACAAGAACTCAAGACTGTGGGGCTTGTGCTGATGTGAAGGTTTGTCTCTAGGCATTTAAATGGGTAAAATGAATAAAGAGGAGTCTTATATTTAAGAAGAGAAGTAGTCAGGGACGCCTGGGTAGCTCAGATGGTTAAGCGTCTGCCTTAAGCTCAGGTCATGATCCCAGGGTCCTGGGATCGAGCCCCGCATCGGGCTCCCTGCTTGGCGGGGAGACTGCCTCTCCCTCTCCCTCTACTGTTCCCCCTGCTTGTGCGCTCTCTCCCTCTGACAAATAAATAAATAAATAAATAAATAAATAAATAAATAAATAATCTTTAAAAAATAGAAGTAGTGAATCAGAGGCATAACCTCTTCATATTGTCTGCAGAGCGTGGGGTGCTGGAAACACAAGACGCCATTGTAAGGGAAGCATCCAGAAGATGAGCTACAAGAGCTAACAAGGGAGCTTCATTCTGTGTATTCAAGATTTGTATGAAAAGTTAACAGATTATGCGAGAGGCCCCATAGTCCCACAAAACCATACATGTATGAATCACATCCACTTCAGCGAACCACCCTCAGATTGCAGGAAGTACCAATTACTCACCTCGTGACGGTGTTTTCCTGTCTCTGTGGGTACCGAGTGCTACAAAATATGGGAGACCACATTTCTTTTTCTAAAACGGTAAGCATTACACAAAGAGGCTTAGTATAACAAAAACCAGAATAATGAAGATTCGGGGGTTTTGTTTTATTTTAGGAAGGATGTATTTGCATTTGCTAAATAAATATTTCTAAGCCTCTGAAATGTGCAGAACAATGTTAGCAGATGCTCACTTAGGGTCATAATACAAGAGCCAGCACTTTGCTCCCTGGTGGAGTCCTTCCACTAGAAAAAGAGAGTGAGCAAGGGAAAGAGAAAGAGAGCACAAGCTGGGGGAAGGGCAGAAGGAGAGGGAGAAGCAGACTTCCCACTGAGCAGGGAGCCCGATGCGGGGCTCTATCCCAGGACCCTGAGGTCATGACCTGAGCTGAAGGCAGCGCTTAACTGACTGAGCCACCCAGGCGCCCCTAATTAGCAAAGCTTTTAAAAGAAAGAAGAATATCTTTATGTCATAGGAGTTGGTAAATTCTCTTAGGCAGAAAGTTTAAAAGATAAACTTCATCAAAGTTAAAATATTTTGGTCTCCTAATGCTACCATTAATTAATTAAATTGCCAAATTACAGACTAGAAGAAAGCATTTGCAAAACATATCTCTGACAAACAACTGGTACCCAGTTTTGAACTCCTGGGGCGCCTGGGTGGCTCAGTCAGTTAAGCGTCTCCTTCGGTTCAGGTCATGATCCCGGGGTCGTGGGATCGAGTCCCGCATTGGGCTCCCTGCTCATCGGCGAGTCTGCTTCTCCCTCTGCCTCTGCCCCTCCCCCCCACTAGTGCTTTCTCTCTCTCACTCACTCTCTCTCTCTTTCAAATAAATAAATAAAATCTTAAGAAAAAAGAAAATATGAACTCCTACAACTTAATAATGAAGAGAAAAATCTCCTATGAGCAAAAAATTGGAATATACACTTTTCAAAAGAAGACCTACCTAAGGTCAGTAATAGGAAGAAGGGCTTAAAGCATTAATGACTAAACAAATCCAAATTAAAACCATGATGAGACAATTTACAACCATCCATCAGAATGGCTGGAATTAAGAAGACAGACACTAAATGGTGGCTAGGATATAGAGAAACCAGAACATTCATAATTTGATGGCAGCATTGCAGTATGATGTGAGCTCTTCTGAAAACGTTCTTGGTAATTTCACACACACACACACACACACACACACACACACACACACACACACAAATAACTTACCCATACCCTATGACCCAACAACTCCAATCTTAGACATTTTTTCGGAAAGAAATGAGAACACGCCCACAAACAGACTTATGCAATAACATCTGTAGCAGCTTTAGTCATAATAGCCAAAAACTAGAAAGGACAAGGGGACAGGTTAATAGGAAAATGTGGTAATAGGTAACTATATTCAGCAATAAGAAGAAATATACACTGATCAGCAGCAGATGAATCTGAAATATTGCTGAAGTCTCACACAAAAGAATACACACTGTATAATCCCATTTATATGGAACACTAGACCAGGAAAGATCAATTTCTTATGTAACAATGTCAGAAGAATGTGAGGAAAGGCGAGTGGGAAGGGGATCATCCTGGGAAGGAGCTGGAGGGAACGATGAAGCATTTTCTATCCTGAAAGGACTTGTAGAAACGACATCGCATTTCTCAGGACTCACTGATAGTACCTTTATGATTTATAAATAACCAAAAGAAGAAAAACTGTAAATAATATTGAAATCTAGTTAACGGTAAACATGCTGAAGGGTTTAGGTGGAAATGTAATGATTTCTGCAACCTACTTTGAGAATGCATCAGAAAATAAGACAGGATGATGGATGGATGGCAAATACATGAGAGAATAACTATAGAAAGTGTTAATGGTAGAATCTAACTGGTGGATAAATGCTTTTTTTTCACTATTAAATTACTTTAAAATTTTTTCCCGCAATAAAAGTGTTAGAGGAAAAACAGATCAATCCAATGGCTATCGTGATCAATGGACAGACCTGAAATCCGCACTTTCCTGATGCTACTTGAATAAAGATCATCGCAGCTTCTATATTCATACACTTCCATAGACAAATTATAAAAATAACTATCCCACAAAATTAGGTGTAAATAACCTAGACAAAAAATGTGTAAAACTGCATACTGCTCAGAAAAGACATTCATAAAATGTGGGAAACAAAATGCATACATGATCATTATGGGAGTTGTTGGAACGGTCACATCCATCCCGTTCTCCTCTGTGGGGAAACATGGCAGGATTGTGATTTCTTTCCCAGCCTGATGTAGAGCAAAGCCCAGTAACTTGCTCTGGACAATGAGATATGAGCACACATGACATCTGTCTGCTCCAGAAGGAAGCTTCGAAAAGCATTAAATGAGAACTGCATTCTCTTGTTCCTGCTATTACAACTCATAAGGTTAAGGACCGTGGTGGCCAGGACAGAATGGACCTAGAGCGAGGACCCCGAGCAGAGCTCCCTCCAACCCTGGATGAACGTGCTGTGTAGGCAAGAAGTAAACATGGTTGGTTTGACCACCAAGACACTAGGATGTTCCTGCAGTGGAACCTAATCCATCTTGTTTGTCACAACCACGGAGTGTAATCTCTGATGCTGCTCCTTAAAATATGCATGAACACAAAAAGAGACTAAAAATAGTCATTTCAAAACCAACCCACGAGGACGAACACATGAGTCATCCTCAGACGCCTCAAGAGTACAGGTCCGAGAATTCATAACACTGCGTCATGAAGAAGAGCTCAGAGCTGTGTCACAGAGAGCTGAGCACAAGGAACCACCCGGAACAGCCTCACCAACAGCAGGAATACAGTGCGTCACATTTGCAAAGATTTTTTTTGGAACAAATGGTTATAAAAACACTTGAAAAATCACAGGCTCCTTTCTCAGCAGGTTGGTGAGTCCCAAAATTATAAATCTCTTTATCTTGCTGGCTGAGAAGGGTCATGGCAGCATCGAGTTCCCATTTTTCCTCCCCAAGGACTCTTTTGACATTTGATTAAATTTCACAGAAACTCCCCTCAACTTGCTTCAACTTCACTTTATCCACGTTCAGCAGGCTTTTCCAGAACCTAGTGAGTGCTGACATATTGAGTTTACGTAATGGTAAAAATAAGT
This sequence comes from Phoca vitulina, assembly GCF_004348235.1. Lineage (NCBI taxonomy): Eukaryota > Metazoa > Chordata > Mammalia > Carnivora > Phocidae > Phoca > Phoca vitulina. The sequence goes on along the minus strand of NW_022589781.1, from coordinate 2,891,036 downwards.
GCTGGACTCCTGTCTTTAATCTGCCATCAAGTAGCATGAGACACTACATAAGCCCTCGCACCGCGTCTGCTCACGCAGACACTCCCTCCTCCCCATCCCTGCTCGCAGGATGCATATCCCCCTGTGCTGTAATTTCATATTTCAGACTTTGGCATGGGAACAATTAATTTTCCACACAAATAAGAAATGTTTAAGAAGCAGCAGGACAGCCTCCAAAATTTCCTTCTTGTGAGTTGTCCGCACACGTCTCTCCCACACACACGAGGAAAATGAGAACGTGGTTTCTCCTGGGTTGCGTTTTTCTCAGCCACAATCTCCTATTTTACCCAAAATGTACTCAACATATCTTCTTCCAAGTTTTATATGTTTGAGACCAAAACCTCCTGGTCATTTAATCATTAAAACTATGTAACGTGCTGATCACACTTTGCTGCCCTACAAATACCATTTGTATTGAAAATCTCCTATGAAATAGGCCACGCTTCCCACGAGAATATATGTCTATTTTGCTTGTGTTTTATAGCACCTACCTTTTCAGTCTACAAACGCTTTGTACAAAAAAAAAAAACCAGTTTTATCTTCTACAATGACAGACATCAGGATAAACTTAGAAAAACAAGTAGCTAGCTCCAGAATTCAGTTCACATAGCTAGAGTAAATCTCACAGATGACAGCTGACAGGTTCTTTGTTGACATTTTTCACTAAAGAGTAACTTTTGAATCAGCAGTCATTCTTTCCAAAAAGAAACTGAGTAAGACTGTGCTATCTACCATAACAAATCGTATTTATTTAAGTCAGCAAATACTTATTGCCTGAATAATTTATTTCCTACTTAGAAAAGCACAGACTTTCAAATAGGAGACATTTGATTCAAACTGTGGTGTCATTGCCCTATAGACAAACACTAAATGTGCATAATTCTCTGTTTCTTCGTCTTAAAAATTACATTAATATCTATCCCATAGGGTTCTTGTAAGAAATAGAAATAAGACATATAAATCTCTTATCACAGGGCCTGGCATCTAGTAGACTCTCCATAAATATTAGTTTCTTCTGTAGCTACATACCAGCTTCCTTCCCCTTCCAAGGGCACAAACCGTCACCCACCTTTTTTCCAGATAGGTAGCACCATGTGACTAGCTCTGATAAACAGGCAGAAGTATTGGTTAAAATGTAAAAGAGTAGGATAAGAACTTCAATAATTCTATTCTGCTACTACAAATAAAGAAGCCTTGTGCTCGAGGAAGTGCAAGAACAAGACGGAAGGGCCTCTACCACCCAGGACCCCTGAGTGAGCCCATGTAGCAGATTCGCTCCATTCAACCCAGGATAGACATGCAGCCATGAGGGAGAATGCACTTTTACGTATGGCAATGAGCTCCGTAGATCTGGAGAGGGTTTCTAATCCCATCAGGACCCATCCTAACACAAACATTGGCACCAGAAGGAGGGAACCACTGGGATTAAAAGTCCTGCCCCATATGGTATCAGACAGACTTACCCACTAGAAACAACTAGAAAAAAAGGTGAAATAAAAAAAATCACGAAGCTGGTAGGATAACCAAGACTCACAGAGAGAAGGGACAGGCATCTCGGTGAGTGCAGGGCTCTGCACTGTCTGTCCCTCAAAGTCTTTGTGAAGCAGTTGGGCCACCAGGCCGCCAATGGCTGGAGCACAGACAGAAACTTGGACAAAACAGTGAAATACGTGTACCGCATCTTGATTGTGGTATTGCTGTTACACGACTCATCAAACTCTACACCTAAAGAGGGTTTTCAAATCATGTATCAACTAACCTGATTTTTTTAAACGTTTGACTGGTTTCACTAGTGATTAGAGAAATAAAAATTAAAAGATTAATTTTTTTCACCTGATAGGGTGACAGAGATTTGGAATACTGATGATTTCCTAAAAGTTTGCCTTTATCACTATAAGGTTATGGGCTAAAGACACATTTCCAGACACATTGTGGGTATAAATCAATACAAATTCTCTAGAAAACAATTTAGCAATTTGTATCAAAATTTTAATAGAGCATTTCCTTCAATCATGATTTTCACTTTCAGAAAAAAACTAAGTATGTGTCATTTTGCTTGAATGGCACTGCACATTATCAAAGTGTTGGAAGAGCTTATCCTGGCTCATAATCAAAGAAACTTACATGCTATCTGTAAATTCATGCCTCTGGTATCACTGCTGGGGTTCACATAGAGTTCTGCCTAAATAACATTTTACTGAGAATTTTGTTAGGTCCTAAACTCTATACTTTCCTTGACAGAAAATAGAGCACTTGTATGTTTAAAAGAAATTGCCACCTAGCTGAAGTTCAATGAAGGGGGGTTTCCCATCACAGGTCATAATAAAAGCATCAAAATTTTAAATATAAAGTTGTATAATATCTCTAATATATGTTGATAACTGGGCTTTATGCAGATGACACAATTTATATCAGCTAGGCATCAGACACTGACATTTAATCTCCAGATTTTTATTATCTGTAACTACAGTCAAGACAACCAAATAAGTTATTAATCACAGATTTAAAATTATCATGAAGCTTCTTAGGACAAGGCATAAATTAGAAAGATCTCCTAAGTCACAGATAACTGTAGCAAAGTTGTAGAAGAAATCTTTGTCCAGAACTCATGTCCCATACTTGCTTGTTACTCCACCAAAAATTAAATTAAATGTAAACCAAGTCTGTCTGGACTCTTAAGATGAACTGATACTGCTTTCCCTAACTGGTGTTTCCTACTCTATTCTATCTAGGCTTCAAGTGCATCCTCCTTGCTTTTAACATGCATCACATGCTATGCCTTCAGACACAAAGGACCATATTAAGAAAGAAGGATTCAGAGCTAAAGAAGAGTCAGACACTGGGCTGCTTGCCTTGAGGTCATACTGAGGAATTAGGATGAATTCTTTGGATAATAAGAGAGCAATGGAGTTAAGCAGGGCAGCTATAGGATCATATTTCTATCTTTGAAGAAATCACATTTCTGTGGTGTGACGCATGGTTCGGCCAAAGGCAAGGAGACAAGTTAGGATTTTCAAGTGAGGTGCACGAAAGGAGCTACAGAGAGGACTGGGCTGGTAGAGTCTCTGCAAACATGAGAAGACTAGAGGAAAGGCAGGGCAGTGGGAGCAGAGGGGGCAGAACCAGCGGCATCTCGGACACGGGAGCTGCGGCACCACGGACATTGCTCTCATCAGGGCAATGCAAGCTGATTCTGCTTCCTTCCTGCTCAGCCAGAGGACCCAGGGGGAAAAGGGGTCCCTGGGCCTTCTCTGGGAAAGAAATATCCAGCAGAGATGAACTCATTCACAACTGACCAGCCAAGAGCATCTACAGCTTGGATTTTCCATCTTCAGAAAGTATGTGGAAAGACATGATGAGTAGTCATCTACTAAGACCTAAATTGCCTTCCAAACAGACCTGTTTAGGCAATATATGAATTGTCTAAAGAAGCCACCAAATTAACTTCACAGGATCTATTATGAAACTTTCCTGGGGGGCCTGAAGTTGTATCTGGAGGCAGCAGTGCACCCAGCTAGATGCCTACCATGTGCCTATCTCTCAGTGGAGTATACAATAGCATCGTGGTGAAGGACAGTGCAACTTTGGGATTGATTTCAGAATTTCTAACTTGTGCAATCAAAGGATTTCTCTCAACATGGACCAGCAGGTACACAAGGTCAACTTTCAAGGAGACAGAATAAATGGACATAGGACCCCCAGCATCAGGGGGGGACAACTCCAAGGCGAGCAATCAGTCCAGTAAAGAACGACTTCAGCAGGAACCACAGATAGCACTAACTCAGGGCTCCCAGGGCTTTACTCTGTTTCATTTTCCACGACATCTGGTACCATACTCTGAATTTCATGTAGGCAGCAAAGGTGCACCTGACCTTTCCCAGATGCAATCATATGGTTTCTTTAGCCCCACCACCCAGAGTAGCCAAAACACCCCTGTGTCTCCGCACACACACAGTTTGCTTCTGGCTGTTCTGCATGGTTCGTGGGAACGTCTGTCTACATTTCAGCTCAACAGCCCTAACAGCATCCTGGGCAGGCATCAGTCTAATTCCTCACACCCTCAACACAACTATCAAATTTCACAAACTGGTCTCTGAACTGCTTACCTTACATCGAATCCTTGGTCCAACACTTCAAGCAAACAGACAAATGATCAGAGATTCTAGACCTTAATATCCACAGGTCCGTTAGTTAATCCACTACTTCCTAACTTCCCAGGATGTATTCATCTGGTAGCTTGCTGGCTCTGGTACCGGGCTAGTGTAACAGTCAGAATATCTCAGCTTGAAGAATAAGTGAAATTAAACCTGAAGCCGCATAAAAATAAAAATCCTTCAAAATTCCATTTCTCTGGGCTTGAAACAGCCAGAAGTCACTCTTTGTTAATAGCTGTATCTTAAATAGAATCAAGCCTCCTGTTTCAGCAGCCAGTCCCCTAACTATTGAATGTGCCGTGGCCAACCTCAGCTCTGCTTTTCAGCTAATACAGCCATAGGAGAGAAGCAGGTCATGCAGAATCAGCCCACACTCCTCATTTCCACAAGCTCTGGAGCATCTGCCGTTGCCTCTAGAAGACACCTTACTCACCCCTACCATCCCACTGAGCATCAATTCTGCAATTTCTCCTAAAGCCATGGTCATTCAACCCGATACAACACACACTTTTGACATCGTATTTTCTTCAAGTAAACGCCCTGCAGTTATACCAGAGGTGCTGTCTCCAACAATGACTTATACATTTTGTCAACCAACAGGATCGTTATGTAGAAACAGGTTACTCTTCGCCTCTTTGCATACGAGTCACGTGAGTATGAGGCTGAGGCCACCTGGACCAAGTTGTACTCATCCCTCAAAAGTCCGGGGAGGAATGACTTCAAAGAGAACTTAAGATCAAAAGAAAAAGCTGGAGAAACTAAAATCTCAAGTCAAAGAAATGGAGAATAGTCTAACTCAAAGACATCTGAAAAAATAAAAGTCCAAATCCTATAACCGTTCGGTGGTGGCAATGCCACAGATGACAAGCTATGATGACACATCTGGAAAGCCCACATTTTCCTGCCAGTGAGTTTCATAACTTTTAGCATGATTCTGGATTTGTGCTCCCAAAACGCAAAGATCAAAGCCCCATTCTCAAAACACTAAATATTTGAGCCACAGAGAAGTACTCCTTCGAAACTTCCAGCTTTAGCTTTTTTTGAAGATGAGAACCAAGGCATTTTTGAGACAAGAAGGCTGAATATCTTCTCTAAACCATCCAAAGTTCAAGAAACTGTTTGTCTTTGGGGAAATTTTTTTACCAGTATATTTTATCTTGTCAAATTGAAGATGTGATGAGAAGGTGCTCACAAATTTTTCTGTTAAATGTCAACCCATGGAGCACATTGTCATCGGCAAATAAAGACAAATTCTGTACGGCGTCATTTACATGTGGAATCTAAAAAAAACAAACTCATGAAAACAGAGGGCAGAACGGGGGTTTCCAGGGGCTGGGAGGTGAGGAAATGGGGAGATGTTGGTCAGAGGGCACAAACTTCCACTTATTTGATGAATGAGCACTGGGGACCTAATGTACAGCATAGGGGTTATAATTAACAATACTGTATGATAGGGGGCGCCTGGGTGGCGCAGTTACTTAAGCGCCTGACTCTTGGTTTCAGCTCAGGTCCTGATCTCAGGGTCATGAGATCAAGTCTCCTGTCAGGCTCCACACTCAGTGTGGACTCTGCTTGAAATTCTCTCCCCCTCCCTTTGCCCCTCCCACTTGTGCTGTACACTTCAAATAACTTACAATTTTAGGGCAATTATACCTCAGTAAAGCTAAAATTAAAAAATATATCTAAAAAATAATAACACTGCATCATATACTGGAAAGTGGCTAAGAGAGTAGATCCTCAATGTTTTTGCCACAAAAAAAAGTGTAATTATGTGATGTGTGGAGGTGCTAGCTAATGCTATGATAGTAATAATTTTGCAACATATAAGTGTATCAAATCAACATGTTGTAGACCCTAAACTTACATAATATGTTAATTGTCTTTCAGTACAGCTGGAAAAGTAATAAAATAACATAATAATATAAAATAAAATCCATCATGTAGAAAGCCATCTGCTGGAAGTGATCTCTGTGCCCAATGTAGGGCTCAAACTAATGACCCCGAGATCAAGAGTTGGATGCTCTTCCAACTGAGCCGGCCAGGCGCCCCAGTATTTTCTTATATTTCTATATGTATGATGTAAATAGTCTTTTGTTTATCGATTTTCTTTTTTCATTTTTAGTGATTAAGCAAGATCATGCTGCTTTTAAACCTTATCTGACAGAAGTAACATCTTCACATAAAGCATCGTTAGGGAAATGAAGCGATGCTCAAAATCACTATCCTCTAACTTTTCTTTTAACAGTGCCCGAGTTCTGTGAAGACCTGCAGATGTTGCACAGGGAGGTGCAGAAAACACTAAGAATTATGCTTCTAGGTCATACTATGTACAGTTTATCTGCCGTGGAGAACCTCAAAACGTAACAGAAACAAGGTGAAACTTACCTCATCTGCACAGTAACAAATGTTTCACAAGAGATTATTGGAAACTACAAGCTCAGAATCAACAAGGGCAGCACGGCCTGCAGCTCCTGGTTTTCCAGAGAAATGCAAATGCTTTATCGTTTGGAAAATTTATTTCTAAACCTGACTTAGTGACAGTATCCCACATATTTGTATAAAATAAGGCTCATCCTAACTGTAAAAACATCTGGAAAAAGAAAAACAAGCAGACAACCACTGAAGCAACCTCAAACATTCCTTTATTTTGGCAACTTTTTGTAAGGAAAATAAATGCTTACGTGATGAGGGACTTATATATAAATGGAAGTAAGCAAAAGAAGTGCGTATGCATGTTTACAAAGACAGCAGGTAAGAATTTATGTGTCGGCAGTTGGCATGGGCTGGAGGAAGAGGGGCCATGTGGCCAGATGCAGGAGACCCGGGAGCCGGCCGCTGCCCACACAGAGCATGCCAGGGACACTGAGGAGTAAGCGGGACCTTTACAGGTGACAGGTGAATGCTAAAACCTTCACTGCAGCCTTCGTACTTTGTCAATGGAAAGAAATATGACACACCCCAGGTAATTAGACAATAAACCCAAAGCCATGTATTTGATGAATTTTGTTTTGTACACAAGCCTCGTTTATAGCTTTATCTGTGGTTCTTTGTGAATGCCGATGAATCATTATTTATTTTATTTATTTTATTAATAAAACCAAACTCAGATATCTTGAGTTGACAGTTTTGTGGTTTTTCTAAGCAACTATCTTTGTAACAGATAAAAACTTTCACTTGTATTTCATATTTATAAAAATTTTAAAGTTATATTCTAAAAACTAAAAAACAAAACAAAACAAAAAAACGAACCAGACCAAAGAGGATCAGGATGAGGCAATAGCAGTCTCATTGGAGAGGTAAGGATAGATACAGAGATATTTAGAAGTTTAAAATCGATAATATTTGTTCACTAAGTAGCTGTTGGGTCACAGCAGGGAACTGAGAACAAGAGGAGTTACTCCTGATTCCTGTGTCTTTCATGTTTCCACCAACAAAACGGACATGCAGGCTTCCAGGGGAAGATTAGGAATTTGAGACATCTCAGGACACCATTTTGAAAATGACGGTAATGACAATAAGAGCAGTTATCTACCATGAACCAAGTGTGCACTAACTGATTGATAAGCAGTATTCTATACAATCCTCCCATCTACCATTATTTCCATTCTGCCCAAGGAAATTGAGGCACAGAGAGGTTTGGTAATTTGCCCTAGGTCACATAGCTAATAAGTGGCAGAGCCAACATTCATGCCTAGACAGTTTGGACCTAAATTTCATGTTTCAGATACAGGGGAGGAAGCCCAGAAGAGCAACATTATAAGACGAAAAGAGAAAAGGACTCAAGGGCACAATGCTAAAATAACAAGCCTGGGAAAACTAAGCAAATCCCATCAGAATGAACTTGACTAAGAACTATTTTGTCCAAACCAGGACTGGCCCCATACTTGTCTTGGATTCATATAAACTCCTGTGAAGCCTGACTCTCTTGAGCATCACCTGCTGGGTTGTGCAACCCGAGGTGAGGTGCTCAGTCTCCCTCACCCTTGTTTATTCACATTAGAACAAGGATTTCATGCCTTATGGTCACTAGACCCCCTTCCAGTCCTAAACCTCTGATATTCAAAAAAAGGTCCTAAACCTCTGATATTCAAAAAAAGAAACTTGCTGAAAAGCATCAATTTTTTTTAAGATTTTATTTTTTTAAGTCATCTCTATACACAACATGGGGCTCGAACTCACAACCCTGAGATCAAGAGTCTCATGCTCTACCGATGGAGCCAGCCCAGCGCCCCTGAAAAGCATTATGTAAGCAGTAATTTGCAAGTTCAGAGGAGAACCCTTAAAGGGCAGGGCATATTTATCATCACAAGAAGGCAAATTATTACCCTAGAGGTGGAATGTTCTTATACCAATATTTTATTTGAAGGGAATATAAAACTTTCCCCTTTATCATCTGATTTAAGGCTATTAAAATAGTTTAAGGTAGTGCTCAGGAAATGAATCAAACATTTTAGAAAGATAAAATCTTTTAAAAATAATTTTAGAAAGAAGCCTATTGTACTGAATCTAAGCATCTGGCAAACAAACCAGACAACCTTCCCAGGCCTTGCGCTGCCTCCGTGAGGGAATTCCCATGTCCTTCAGAGCCGGCTCACGTTCACACGTTCATAAGCCTCCCCATTGGGCCTCCAAGATTACTGGTTGACGATAAAGTAATAGAGTCAAGTATTCTTCCTCTTAACTCTAAGCATCTCAAATAATTTATTTTACAAAAATAAAAATTGTCCTACTCAGCAAAATACTTTCATATGTAAGAGTAAAATCTTACAAAAAGGGAAAAACAACCTAGGACTATTCATCTCACAATGAACAATTTCAGCATGGAGAACACAGGACATGAATTTTGCCATCTGACCTTTTTAATTCTGGCTGATTTTAAAGCACCTGTCAAATGATCTCTAAACGACCAACGGAGTGGTTTGTTAATGGATTCTTCCAGAGAGATGTACTGTTTTCCTTAGATCAGCCAGCCAGCAGGAAACCCACATGTGTGTCCTTAGCACCATGAGGTGGTGTCTCTGTCAGTTCCTATTGTACCGGAGCATCAGGACAATCCTTCGGCAGATCCTTCTAAGGACTTCTGGGATTTTAAGAAACGCATTTAGTGTTACTAGCACATTAACTGTCAAGACAGCAGTAAAAAATTTGAAAAGCTTTGTTTGAAGGAATCATTTCCAAAAGCGCCTTCTTTCAGATGAAATGCAAAGGAGGTTTGTAATAAACACATGGCTGTTTATTACTAAAAGTAAAGAATGCTATTCACTCCTATCGTTTGCTCATATTGCTTCTGGGGTTTCTCCATAGCAGTAAAATTGGTAGAAGCTTTCAAAAAGATGAATATGAGGAGAAACTTCTCAGAAATGAATTTTACCTTGGTATCTAATTGTAATAGGCATTTTCATCTTCCCCTCATGCTTTTTTATAAGCATGAAGAAATCCATGTGTCTTGTATTCATGTAGGAAACTATATTGCAAAAACATCTGTTTCATTCAATGTTTAATATATGCTGTTATAAAAGCCCAGCTTTTCTAAGGAAAAAAATGATCATTTCTGCCATTTGGGGTGAGTTCTTAAATGATCATTAAAATGCATGGGAAGTTTTGTCATCTTCAAATGCAAGGTCTATGTATGATTTGTATGATATAAAACGGTAGGTCTCATGGAATGTCAGGACTATATAAGGACTTAATGATCACTCACTCAAAATTTTCAAATTGCTCCTGGCTGAGAACCGCTGGCCTATGTGGATAATTTTAGTATTTTGAGAAGAGACACGTCATCCAATATATTGGATGGTAGGAACACGAGTATAAAGAGAGAGAGAAAAAAAATACATTCTCTTTCTTGATCTTGAAAAAACTAACTATATAGGATTCTATAGAAATAATCTCCCTTAAAACTTCTTTCAAACTCCTTGAATATCTGTTTTATGATGTAATTGAGTAAGTGGTAATAATATTGGAATGTCTCATGCTCTTAAGGTGAAGTCGATTTTGAAATAAAATGATTGAAGCCTTGGCATCACCATACTGGTATGGCTCATTTCAGCATTTAAGTTCCTTGTGTACAGGGAGCCCAGGGTTATCCACATTATCTACAAGGCAAAATTGATAATTATTTTAAGAAAGAAGTTGGGAGCACAAAAGTAATATACTAAGAATCTTAATTAAAATCTCTTTTGATCTCAAGATACAGAGACCCACGCAGACTATTTTACGCAGCAAGAACATACCCGATGGATACAGAATATACTAAAAGGCTCAGAGGGCGTATCTCAGAACCCAAAGCAGATGGTGAAGCAGACACTAAAGCCTCCTTACCCCAGTGCCTCCAATCAACTAATTAGAATCCCCTACCACAATTCCCAGGTCTCAGAGAGAACATCCAGTGGGGCCAGTTTGAGCCAACAGTTACTCATCATTCAAATAATTATAGTCACATAAAGCCACAATGCAAAGAGATGGCCCCAAAGGCTCAGCACCACTCCAGATGCATGGGCAGATTTCTCAGAGAAACCAGCAGGGCAGTACCAACTGAGAAAAGGTGAAAAACAGTAAGAGCAAGTCGTTAAGGGTGCTGTTTCTAGCACCACATGAGTTTGAAGGCCAGCCCTGCCTCTGGCTATGGGACCTTGGGCTCCCCATGTCACACTCTTTTCATCTATAAAATGGAGATAATCAGAATACCTACTTCTTAAGGCTGCTTTGTGGGTAATGCATATAAAATACTAAGCACAGTGAAAATGGTACATGTTCAATGAATGTTTTATCTGTTATGTCGTTAAAACCATTATATTGAGTGTGGTAGGTAGAGTAACGGCCCCCAAAAGGTGTCAATGCCCAACTGGAGGCATCTGCAAATATGTGAGGCAGGGTACTAGCAAAGGGACAGTGAGGTTGGAGACGGAATGAAGATGGCTAATCAGTTTACCTTGAAAGAGGGAGATGATCTTCGATTATGTGGGTATTGGATTATCTTGGATTATGACATCCAGTGTAATCACACGGGTCCTTAAGAGTAGAAAAAGGAACCAAACAAGACAGCCAAGGGGATATGACAGAATCAGAGAGATGCAATGTTGCTGGCTTTAAAGATGGAAGAAAAGGGGCCATGAGCCAAGGAAGTGAGTCACCTGTAGAAACTGGAGAAATCCAGGAAGTAGATCCCACCCAGAGCCTACAAGAAGGAATGCTGGTCTGCCAGTGCCCTGACGTGAAGCTGCTGAGACCCATGCTCACCCACGGGCTGGACGGAGACTTGGCCAGTGGTAAGCTGTGCTCCCAACAGTTCATTGACACAGGGCCACTGAGAGAATACGCATACACTCCTGGAAGGTCCTCTGAGGCCTCAGCAAATAACATTCAAAGAGCAAACTTCTTGGCGCACACCACAAACGTGTCATTAGTGTCCTGGACGGCGGCCAAGTCACCTCTTCCAAGTACTAAACTACTAGCTCACCTTTTGAAATTTGTGCAGGGGTACAAAGGAGGAAAGGAAAAGAACCAATGTGCAAGAACGAGACCAAAAAAAAAAAAAAAAAAAAAAGACTGGCTATTTTTCTCAGGCTAAAAAGTGATGTCTACAAAGGAAAGAAATTTTTTTTTAAATTTTTACTCAAAAGCATTGGCTGATTTACTGTTAAGACCAGCAAATTGCATTTAGCTCATTCTGGAAATAAATGTGTGTAAGAGAATAAGCTTTTTGCATGTATGAGGATCTTCATTATTCCTTTACAAAAGACTTTAGGCAATATAATGTTCAAAGAATAACAGTAAAAAAAAAATCAAGACATTTCAACACAAATGAAAATAAAAATTGATAGTTCTGATCTTTTTCAAAGTTCTGCCATCATCTGAGAAGACAATATTATAGAATCAACAGATCATTTTAGTTTATTAAAACTGAAAATATGCTAGGTTCAATTTTGGTAATAGAGCCAAAGAGCACATCTGTAGTACTCAACAGTAGCGCTTACATACCAGTGCTGAGATCATAGGCAAATATCCAAGATCCAAAGAGAACAGTGAGATCCTCCAAGGCAAGAGTAACAGAGAAATAGTAACAGTCAATTAGTAATGAAAACAGGGCATCTGACTGGCTCAGTCGGTAGGATACGTGACTCTTGATAATCAGAGTTGTAAGTTCAAGCCTCATGTTGGGTGTAGAGATTACTTAAAAAAATAAAATCTTAAAAAATATTTTTAAAAAAGAAAATAGAAAATTAATGAGGAGGGAAAAAGGAATGGCATAGGTGGGCTCAGAGACAGCCAGAAACGGACCGGATCCAGAAAACAGTATGAGGTGGGTGGGGCGGAGGCGGTAGATCTGAGGGGCTCATTGTCTGGGCCAAAGCAGCAGCTAGCTTCTCGGGGTGACCAGGGCAAAGGATGGCCATTGACATGGGATCAGTCAGGCTCATCACCAGAGTCCAGGACCTGATCTGAGGATTCCAGCTCCTCAAAGGAGCCCAAAGTCAACTCCTACCGAAGATGTGGACTTAGATTAAAACGAAAGACCTATACAGGACAAAAACACAGTCTTGTGAGCAAGAATAAGTGAGGTCACCTGCTACCTTTGTGACGAGATCTGCAATATCTCTAATATCAACTCGGGCAAATATGCAAAATGTCACCTAAGAGCCTGGGATCTAAGCCAGAGCTTGAGGATACCAGCGGGTAAAAGGTGAAATTCTTACAAACCAAGTGTGTAAAGGGAAGGAGGAGGGAGAGCAAGAGAGAGAAAGTAACAGCAAAAATCTCCCTTAGAAGCAGCCTGTCTAAACACATGAAGAGGGGCACCTGAGTGGCTCAGATGGTTAAGCATCTGCCTTCAGCTCAGGTCATGGTCTCGGGGTCCTGGGATGGAGCCCCACATCGGGCTCCCTGCTCGGCGGGAAGCCTGCTTCTCCCTCTCCCTCTGCTGCTCCCCCTGCTTGTGCTCTCTCCCTTTCTCTCTCAAATAAATAAATAAAATTTAAAAAAAAAATTAACACAGGAAGACATGCTTCTAGCTACCTACTTTAGCCAGTACTAAAAAGCTAACAAAATCAATAATGTAGCTGTCAGTTTGCTCCAGAGGAAATCATTGTATGAAATAAAAGTATCACAAGGAGTTTGAAATAGGATAACCAAGAAATAATATCTATTAAATCAGAATACGATATTATGACACAGAAGAGGCATAAATGAAATAAAAACAGGTAAATATGAAAATTAGCTAACTCACTCCATTTGTTGAAAATAAATAATATAGTGATTAATATAAAAAAGAAATCTAGCCCAGAAGGTATCAGTAATTAGTTAGAGAGACAGAGAGAGAAGATTCTGCATCCCAGAAATAGAGTCAATATTCTTTTAAAGTATACAAGAGACCCTTAAAATACTGAAGATGTACAAGGTCACAAAGGAAATCTCAATAGATTTCAAAAGGAAAATCAATACCATGTAGGCGGTATCCTCCTACTAAAATACAATTAAATTGTTAAATCAACAATAAGAAATAATTTAAAGAGAGTTAGAGATTTTAAAACTCAATCCCAAAGAACTGCAGACAAATTAAATTTCTGCATGTCAGTACATGTGGGATACAGTTAACAAAGCATGGAAGAACTTGCTTCTGTGTAGGACGTAGAATATTTCAGGAGACCGTTGCTACCACCCAACAATGAAAACTAGCTGGATAGGCTACAAAAATCACAGTTGTTTCAAACTACTCAGAAAGCGAAGATTCATTCACAATAAAGTAGCCTTAAGAAAATTAATTCCAGAAAGATGACTCTGGCTAAGAAAGTGGAGACTCACCATTGCTATCAGCCCCAAAGAATCAGCAGAAGGAAGAGAAATCTTCCATGGATGGGGATCAAGAGAAGCCAGATGAATTTTTAATGATAATACAAGGCACGTGTGTGCTGGTGTGATAGGTTAGAGTAACCACCTCCAGCCAATGAGTGAGTCTTCACCCAGGGACAAACCCAGCCCCGTGGGCCATCCCCGTGAGCAGAGCGGTGGACCCATGGCTCGGAGCAGGACAGGATGGCTGAGAGAGACACACTGGACATTCGTTCCCAAGGCTGCAGGTGGACTGAACGCTGCTGGAGATCTCGCCAAGCTACAGGAGCGTTCCCAAAAGGCAAGGCAGCAGCGATCCAGTGTGCCTGCAGGGCCAAAGTGAAAGGTGAAAAAGGTCTTTTCTGATGAGGAGTCAGCAGCTGGGCGTCTGGGGGGCTCAGTAGGTTGAGCGCCCGACTCTTGGTTTCAGCTCCGGTCATGATCTCGGGGTCGTGAGATCAAGCCCCACATCTAGTTTCGAGCTCAGCATGGAGTCTGCTGGAGATTCTTTCCCTCTGCCCCTCCCCCTACTCTCAGTCTTTCTCTTTCTCTCTCTCTCAAATAAACAAATAAAATCTTAAAAAAAAGTTAATCACCACAAATTTTACAAAATGTATTGAAGATGGAAACCTATAGACTGAAGGAGTTCTGAAAACTCCAAGAACAAAAAATACAAAGAAACAGACATCTAAGCACAGCATACTCACACTGCTGAACACCGAAAAGAGAAAATCTCAAAAGCAGCCAAACGATAAATATTCTCTGTAGAGATTTTTTTTAAATGATAAAAAAAGAAATTATAGCCAACTGCTCATCAGACACAACCTATGTCGAGAGTCAGGATGTGATATTCTTGTCATGCTGAGGAGGAAAAAAAACAACTTTCAGCTAGATCTTATATCCAGTGACTGTATTCTTCAAAATGGAATTGAAATAGAGATATTTCCAGTGAGACAAAAGTTGAGAGAACCCTTCTACAGCAGACCTACATTGTAAGAAATGCTAAAAGAGGTAAATAAAGTTAAAATGATAAGAGATCCTTGGAATGTTCGAGAAGGAAGTAAAATTACGAATAACAGTCTTTGAGAAACCAAGGATTTATATTGTAACACCTAGTTTAATCACTAGGACTACATTTGAAAATATATACAACTTCCAAGATGTTACAGAAGATAAAATGAAATAATAAAATCATTCAATCCAAAAGAAAGTAAAAAAAAAAAAAATAGACAAGGTAATAGACGAATATTTATTAAGATGGTATATTTACATATACATTGATTTAATTATCCAATTAAAAGATAAAAAGAAAATATCAAATTAAAAAGATATATTTGGTTTGAAATAAATTAACAAGAAAAGTTAAAAGGATGGAATATATATAAAATGCAGAGAATGCATGGGGATAAGTTTTTCCAGTCTATGCCCTTCTAATACTCGCTCTGTATCATATAACCTGTAAAGTTCAAAGTTTCATTTTCAGGAGCAGCCTACATTCTAACAGAAAGTAAATTAGAAGCAATTAATTTAACCACCTGACTTTTCTTTTTTGCGACATAAGGACGGTATTGACACATACTGCAGAGATCAGGCCATGATGAGTACTATTTTTTACAACAAACAATTTTGGAATATGCATGTGGACTTTATCTTGTTGTTATAAACAAACTATCCCTGGTTTTCCCTGAATGAGAAAATACCAACCATGAGGGGCGCCTGGGTGGCTCAGTCAGTTAAGTGCTGCCTTCGGCTCAGGTCATGATCCCTAACCCGATCCCAGGATCGAGTCCCTCATCGGGCTCCCTGCTCAGCGGGAAGCCTGCTTCTCCATCTCCCTCTGCCTACCACTCTGCCTACTTGTGCTCTTTCTCTACCTCTGTCAAGTAAATAAATAAAATCTTTAAAAATAAATAAATAAAAATAAAACACACTGATAATTTTTAAAAAACGGAAAGAAAATATCAACCACGAGCAGTCGATCAGCTGATTTTACCCTGGGCCCAGTCACACTGCCCGTGAGCATGGACACATTCTGCACACATGCACACTCTTCCGTGGCTCTTCCAGCCACCGCGCTCGCAGCCCTGTGCTCCTCACGTGGGGGTGGGTTCATACCACTCCACACACATAAAAATACCCAAAAAACAAAAAACCAGGAAACGACCAATACAAAGCGCAGCTTTCAAGTAAATTTTGGCCCTGGACCCACATCCTCAGAATACTCCAGTCCTGCTTTCAGAGGGAACTGTGGAAACCACTGGACGTTCTGACATGTCTCAGCTCCTTAGGGAGGAGAGAGATGGCAGGTCGTTAACCGCTTTGTAAAACTAGCCGAGGGCTCCAACCATAGTCACACCATGATGACCCACTGCCAATGTCATGTCTGCAGTCCACTCTTCTCCCAGAAGAAGGAATCACAGAAAAACCATGACTAACACCCTTTCCTAACCTGCAGCCCACAGAGGAGAGGGCAATGCCCCATGTGCTGAGGAACACCATACTCTTAAATGAAATCTCCCAAGCGTCCAACCTTAGGGAGAATAATCAAAAACCCTGTTGAGGGGCGCCTGGGTAGCTCAGTCATTAAGCGTCTGCCTTCGGCTCAGGTCATGATCCCAGGGTCCTGGGATCGAGCCCCACATCGGGCTCCCTGCTCCGCAGGAAGCCTGCTTCTCCCTCTCCCACTCCCCCTGCTTGTGTTCCCTCTCTCACTGTGTCTCTCTCTGTCAAATAAATAAATAAAATCTTTAAAAAAAAAAAAAAACTCTGTTGATTGGCAGAGTAAATACATTATATTTTAAAACAGATACCTTAAATGTATTTGCAACTCCTACTTCAAAATCTTCCATTTTTTAAATTTCTATAATATAGTAGTTCCATTCATGTCAAATAGCTTTTCTTTAGTGTTAGTTTCAAACTGGAGAACAGCCAGAAAACACACATACACACATAGAATGAGAAAGGCTTATTCTGGATGATGGGTACATTTTTACCCACCCCAAAACTGTCAGACAGCAATGATATTCTCAAGATACATGCTGTTTAAAATGTGAACCTTTAAAGATGAATAATAGCAATAATAGTATTAGTTAAAATACACTTAACTTACCATGAGCAAAGCCTTATTCTAATATTGTTGGTTCTTCCTTAAAAAGACAGCTAACATCTGACCCACTCTAAACACCTGCACTGAGGCATTCTTGATGCAAGCCACCAGTCTCATCCTGGAGTATTGCAAGGACCTCATCACTGACTTCTACCTCTGCCCCTGGCTGTTCTCAAATCAACAGCCAGATTTCTGTGCTTCTTTTAAAACACGAATCAGGCCTTGCAGCAACGGCAGCTGTTGGCCCTGCTAATATCCTGCATGCCTTCTCCGTCATTAGATCTCCAGTCATGCCCTGGCCAAGGCTGAGACCATGCCTGACATCGGAAAACAAGAAAATAGGGGCGCCTGCCTTCAGCTCAGGTCATGATCCCAGAGTCCTGGGATTTAGTCCCACATCGGGCTCCCTGCTCATCGGGGAGCCTGCTTCTCCCTCAGACCCTCTCCCCTGTCATGCTGTTTCTCTCTCTCTCTCTCTCAAATAAATAAATAAAATCTTTAAAAAAAAAAAAAAAAAAGGAGCTAGCTGTTGACCTGCTTACGCACGAGCTAGTGTTGACCCTGTTGCAACACTGCTGTCTTCTCAAAGTCCTCTTCAGAGCTACTGAAATGGGCCCTCTGGTCTTAGAAAGGGGAGTGTCCATGGAAGAGGAGGGAAATAAGAATTATGACAGATTCCTAATTTTCTGCATTTGACCCTCGTAGAAAGTCAAAAGCACAGTGAGCTGTTAGGATTCTGCACTCAGAGGCCAGCAGCAGTGAGACCAGGGGGAAACCTGAGCAGCATTTCCCAGTTAAGACCGATGTAACGGGGGACACCTGGGTAGCCCAGACGGTTAAGCGTCTGCCTTCGGCTCAGGTCATGATCCTGGGGTCCTGGAACGGAGTCCCCGCATCGGGCTCCCTGCTCAGTGGGGAGCCTGCTTCTCCCTCTGCCCCTCCCCCTGCTTGTGCTCTCTCTGACAAGTAAATAAATAAAATCTTAAAAAAAAAAAAAAACTGATGTAATGGATTCTTTCAACAAAACCATCCATCCAAAATTCCAAAGCAGGAGTAGTAACCTTGTGGAGTAAACCTTCCAATCTGAATTTAGCTGGTCATGTGAAAACAAAACACACTGAGCTTTCAAGAGAGCAATACTACAAGCCCACGTTTGAGCTTACAATCAAAATGACAGGGGCTCCTGGATGGCTCAGGTCATGACCTCAGGGTCCTGGGATCGAGTCCCACTCAGGCTCCGTGCTAAGCAGGGGAGTCTGCTTCTCCCTCTCCCTCTGCCCCTCCCCACCACTCCTGCTGTCTCTCTCTCTCACTCTCAAATAAATAAAAGCTCTTAAAAAAAATCAAAACGACAGAAGTACAATATTGCAATTTATACACTCACAGTTCATACCTTGAATCTTAAGAAACCAAAAATAAGAACAAAAGTACGATGGAAGCATATGTGAAAGAATATATACGAAAAATATTCCTTAGAAGAAAAATATACACAGATAAAAACTACTGAGAAAAAACATAAAGAATTTTTTGGTGCTAAATAAGTTGAAGATCACAAACTGTTCATCTTAAGAATGCGGGGAGACAGAGACGTCTGGGTGGTGCACTTGGTTAAGCACCCAACTCTTGGTTTTGGCTCAGGTTGTGATCTTGGGGTTGTGAGATCAAGCCCCACATCAGGCTCCACGCCAAGGGAGGCGTGTGCTTGAGACTCTCTCTCCCTCTACCCCTAGCTCTAGATCACATGCTCTCTCTCTCTCTCAAATAAATAAATAATTTTTAAAAAAGAGAGAATGGGGGGAGACAAAAATAGCATTTCCAAGTACAAAGAATCAGCGGACAGTGTATATTGAATTGACATGAGTTATGGAGTGAAAATATCTACTTAATTATCAATTTTATGATGATGTGTATATGTGCTCTCTCTATGTAGTAAAGAATTTGGCTGGCCTTTGTCTCTGGTTCCTGGGAGGGAGACTTGAAAGCCTTGGGATTGCCCCGGTGATTGGAGTGTCTCTGTTGGTCACAGGGGGCACGTGGGGTCACCTCTGGTTGTCTCCACGAACAAGACTCCAGATGGCCAGAGGGACCAACTGCGTGACTAGCAAGTTGGGCTTAGCAGTAAGACACCAGCCCGAACTCTGAGGAGGGGAGAGGGGGTGAGAGACTGGATTCAACAATGTGGCCAAGGATTTAATCAGTCGTCAGTGCTTTATGAAGCCTCAGCCAAGAGTCCAGGCACCTCACTAAGTTGAGCATCTCTGGCTGACGTACTCTGAGTGCCGTCACACTCCAATGTGGAGAGGGTAATGCATCCCTAAGGATGACAGAAGCTTCGCATTTGGAACCCTCCCAGACTTTGCCCTATGCCTGTCATTTCCTTTGGCTGGTTTTAATCTGCATGCTTTTGCTATAATAAATTTGTCATCTTTAAATATAGCCCTTTTCCTGAGTTCTGTGAGTCATTATAGCCAATTATCAAACCTGAGGGTACTTGTGGGAAATGCTAAATTTGTAGCCAGCTGAATAGCCTGAGCATGGCCATGAGCACCCCAAGTATGTGGCTGGTGACCGAAATGAAGACAGTCATATGGGGATTATTCCCTCAGACTGGGCAGGTGGCCTGACTCCAGGCACGACATCAAATTTTGTATAAACTCTAAAATATTTTTTAAACTGGCATTGTACAGTAGAATCTAATTTTTCTTTTTACATATGTACACTCAAGAGAGAAGACAGATGATGGCACTCCTCAGTCCCAAATCCTGCAGGTGCTCCCACTGTACTCAGGGGAAGCCAAAGTCCTTCTTTGTACGTCTCCAGGCTGCTCTCCGGCCTCTCCAGAACGCTGGCCTCTGTCCTCCCGGCGGGAGAGTCCCCGTGTCCCTGTGGCTCCTATGCTGGCCACCCCCCACCCCACGCGGGACTCTCCTCCCCGATACCAGCACAGCTCACTCCTGGCTTCTTTCAGGATTGTTTTGATCTCTGGTTTCCTGTAGTCTAACAAGGATACATCAAGGTGTCATTTTTCTGGCATTTATCCTGCGTGTTGTTCTCTGAGGTCCCTGGATCTAGGGTTTGGTGTCTGGCGTTGATTTAGGAAAATTCTCAGTTGTTATTTCAAATATTTCTTCAGTTCTTTTCTCCCTTTCTTCTCCTTCTGGTATTTGTACTACGCACATTGTCCCACAGCCCTTGGATATTCTGTTCTGTTTATTCAGTCCTTTCTCCAGTTGCTTTTTCATTGGGAAGGTTTTTATTGCTATATTCTCGAGATGAGAGACAGTTTCCTCAGCCGTGTCTCACCCACGGAGCCCATCAAAGGCATTCTTCATTTCCGTTAGTGACTTTGATCCCTGGCATTTCTCTTTGGTTCTCTCTTAGGATTTCCATCTCTCTGCTCACCTTGCCCATCTGTTCTTGATACTGTTTACTTTATCCATTAGAGCCCTTAGCATATTAATCACTATTGTTTTAAATTCCCCGTCTGATAATTCTAACAAGCCTGCCACATCTGAGTCTGGTTCTAAGGCTCTCTCTGTCTCTTCAAGCCATGTTTTTTGCACTTTTGTATGTCTTGTGATTGTTTTTCTTGATAGCAGGACATGAAAGGCTGGGTAAAGGGATGCCGGAAACCAGTATGTGGTGTTGAGGTGTGTGCGGGATGCGATGGCGGGTCCAAGGACGGGGTCTCAGCCTCTTAGTGAGCCTCTGGACTGTAAACATCACACATGCTCCCCAGCTCCCCTGCCACACCCTTGGGTGGGACAGGATGGCTAGAGGGGCTGGAATTGGGTATTTCCCGCCCCCCAAGTCAGTTACACTCTGACAAAACCCCAGCGGGTCAGGCTCTGGTTAAATAGTTTCTCTGGAGGGCAGGCATCCTTTGGAAGAACAGATGCTCTAGGTTATTTCAAAACAATTCCTTTTCCCTCTCCTGGCTGGAAGCATGAGAGGAGTTTTCTCCGATATTCACTGTGCGAGCCGAGCAGAGTTTAAGAAATAAAACTCACAAAAATGTGGGGATCCCCCATGACTGGGTCCCCTGGAATTTATCTCTCTTGGGGTAGGAAACGTTTCTGTGGGGTTTCTGCTCTGGTGGGCAGTGATGATCTGTATTCACTGGTCAGTCTCTCAAACTTGGGGGGCAGTGGTTTGCCCTGTGACCCCACTTCTTTCATGGATCCAAGAAGAGTTGGTTGTTCAGCTTGTTCAACTATTTGTGAAGGACAGAATGGTGACTTTGAAGCTCCTACATGAGGAACCAGACATGAGAACGCTCCTCTCTCCATCGGACCACACACTGCCCTCTCCCAGCCCCATTGGAAACTCTGGGAGAGGGGTCATTTCTTACCTGTCTTTCCATGTATGCTCTTTGCCATGTGGCCCCCAAATGATGATCTATGTAGTGACATAGCTGTGGGCCATCACCTGTCTGCCTTCTTTTTTCTATCAAAGGGAAGCTTTGACTCAAAATAACACAATGTAATAGAGAGTTTGTCCCTAGATTCGAGGTGGAGTGGATATTAATGGCTAATGTACCTATTTTATGATTCACCTAGGCCTTGAAAACACAGTAAAGAAAGCGAGAGTCCTTCAGAATGACAGTGGGGACCTATTGATCCCAAACAGAAGATAGATACATAGATAGATAGATAGATAGATAGATAGATAGATAGATAGATGATTGATAGATGATAGATGATAAATAATATATATAGATGATTGATAGATGATAGATAATAGAATGATATCTCCTATTGACTCTGTTTCACTGGAGAACCCTAATATATGATGTCACAATTTTATTGATGTAATTCCCAAACCAAAGTTTTGTGCACTTCTTGCAAAAGATGCTTTTCTATTTTCAGAAGTAAATTTAAGGCCCTTATTTATTTCTATTTCCTAATATAATTTTCAGGCCCTTGATGTTTCACATAATCACTTGAGGAAAATTAGTGCTTAAACTAAAACAGAAAACTGTGGCAATGGAGATATGAACTTAAGTTTCAGGATAATAAAATGCTCTCCAAATATCCACCTGCAAATCAGTTCTCATTGCACACATGCTTGTTTTAGCATTTTTTCTGGAGTAGAAAGGTAGGAGGATGAAACAAGCTTATGTAAGAAATACCTGCCCTCCCAAGAAATGTCAGCAAGTTCTGGTAAAAAGAATTCTTTTCTTTAAGGCCAGTATTGACTGTTCCTAAGTCTATTCTGGATTACTAAACCAGTTAGTTCTCAGCTATAGAAATATTGTTAGCCACAAAGGACAGCATTAAAGCTATTTGTCTCAAGTAGCTTTTTTTTTTTTTTTTTTTTTTGCCAGAGAGAGACCCAGCGAGAGAGAGAACACAAGCAGGGGGAGTGGGAGAGGGAGAAGCACGCCTCCCGCTGAGCAGGGAGCCCGATGCGGGGCTCGATCCCAGGACCCTGGGACCATGACCTGAGCCGAAGCAGACGCTTAATGACGGAGCCACCCAGGCGCCCCTCAAGAAGCTTTTTATACATAATCGCAGCTATTCCAAATTATCTGAATATCAGAAGACAGTTCGGAGACTGTGGCTGAAGAATAATGACTAACAAAGGCCCCTTATCTCTCTCTCAGCTCCGACCAGTGATTCTGGAGGATGTTCGGTGCTGGGTTTGCTTTCTGAACACCCAACTGAGACATGTGAATAAACATGAGGCTTCCCAAATCCTTCAGAGCCCTCACCACGTGGCCGTGTCATCAGTAATATTTGCCTTATGTTAAAGTCCAGATGCAATTCTTCAGTTTCTCAAAAACTAAGCCAAGCATCAGAGATGACCCCCTAAAGCCAGAATCAGTGCCTCCCTAGTGGAGTCTTAAGAGATTTGGTTATTAAGAGGTAGAGATATAGGAAAGGCTGGCCCACTGTCTCCTGTCTCTGTGTAAGGGGTGGGTGATGGCTCAGAGCTCTGGGGGTGAACGCAGCTGAGGCCCAACCAAGTTCCAAGAACTGCATGGGAAGGAGGAATCCACAACCACACTTCTGGTTACACCCGCAGGTCAAAGGACAGTTTCCTTTCGGGATAGAAGGGCCAGCAAGCGACTGGGTTGCAGTTAAGATTCTTTTATTGACAAGGTGACTGGCGTACGTGTTTCTATGTACGTCAGAATGGGCATCTGTCACAAACTGTCAGTCAAAGAAGAATCTGCTGACGATAATGTCACGGCTTCTGTTTTTAAGTCTCTTTTTACTTTTGGTTTAGAAAGGAAAATGAACTCAACCCGATTAACTTAAGAATACGAGTTAAAATGGCTACTGGTCATAATCTTGTAGAAAAATGGCCTCTGAAAGTGTCGATATTCCATTATCAGGGGGACGTGAGCATCTCCCATGATGAAAAGTTCGTTTCCTTGTTTCATTTGGTTGTGACCAAAAGTAATCTAGAACTCCAACTCCATCCAGACAGATAAATAATAGATTGCTGAATATTTTAACCAACGGAGCCATTTCGAGTTTAAGAGGCCGGTGGGGTGCTCATCTTGTAAATGCTGCACTCATTCCAGACATTTTGCTTCACTGATTTGAGGAAGATATTTATGTGCTTTTATGGGCTTTGTGATAAGACTTTATATGAATGTGTTACAAGATACATTTGCTTTACTGTGAGAACAGCTCTCACATCAGTGAAAGAGGATCATAAGTCACAATTACCATTTCTTTAAACTTGCCAAGTTTTCTGGCTCATTTTCTTTGTGAGACCACTTGGCTACTGTTTGCCAAAGTGACCACTAATTCTATAAGAATCAACAACTGGAGTTGAGTGTGGATAAATTTAACTTCTCCTGGGTCATTACAAAATCCTCACTTGTTAAAATAAATGTTTATTGATTTTTGCTTACTACCCAAATAAATTTATGCCAGTGGTGACAATTTAGAAAATACGGATAAATAGAAAAAAACACAGAATGAATATGATTTAAATTCTACCACCAAAGATAACAAATACTAACATTTAAATTTTTATTTTTCTAGGGGCGCCGGATGGCTCAGTCAGTTAAGTGTCTGACTCTTGATTTTGGCTCAGGTCCTGATCTCAGGGTCATGGGATCGAGCCCCATGTCAGGCTCTGTGCTTAGCAGGAAGTTTGCTTGAGATTCTCTCCCTCTCCCTCTGCCCCTACCCACCCCTACTCTCTCTCTAAAATAAATAAATAAATCTCTTAAAAGTAATAAAAATAAAAATAAAATAAAATTTTATTTTTCTAATCTCTTTGCTATTCTTTGCCAAGCAATATTTTAAATAAAAATTGGTTAATTCATAACTTTTTTCATATCTTGCTAGTTTACCTTCACTGCATATGATGTACTCATTTCCATTGTATTAACTATTCATTTACACACATGGTGAGGGCCATAAAGGATTTGGGAAGCCTCATGTTTATTCACACATCTCAGCTGGGTGTTCAGAAAGCAAACACAGGGGCGCCTGGGTGGTTCAGTTGGTTGGGCGACTGCCTTCAGCTCAGGTCATGATCCTGGAGTCCCTGGATCGAGTCCTGCATCAGGCTCCCTGCTTGGCGGGGAGTCTGCTTCTCCCTCTGACCCTCCTCCCCTCTCATGGGCTCTCTCTCTCTCTCATTCTCCCTCTCTCAAATAAATAAATAAAATCTTTAAAAAAAAAAAGAAAGAAAGCAAACACAGCACAGAATCACTGGTCAGAGCTGAGAGAGAGAAGGGGACTTTGTTAATCATTATTATAAATAATAAATATAAATAATATATAATACAATAAAAATCATTATAAATATAAATCATTATAAATGATTTTAAGAACTACATAGCATTCTACTGTATGGGTTGCTATAAAAATATCTAACCATGGAATTATATATTTATAATGTGATGTTGGATATGTCAAAAAAAAAAGTGCAATGATGATTCAAATTGTATCTTGGATGCATTTGATCATTTCACTCCCAATTACTGAAAGTCATAAAATTGGTAGAGACTTTAAGTTGTTTGCCAAAGTCCTTTCTACCATTCTTCCTGGAAACATAACTGCAGACTGACCACATTCCCCAATTCCTCTTGCTTCTAAGTGCAGAGTGAGACATGCACTTCCCTGCATTCCTCTCTCCCCCAACCATATCCCACGCACGCCTCAACTGAAACCACAATCAGGAGCAGCCCAGCTTTAATTAAACAGATGACAATGTACCATAGGACAGAGCACTGACTTGGAAGGAATCTGGGTCTCTGAATCACAGACCATTCCAGGACAACTGTGAGGGAGACAAAAGAAGCCAGGTAACTTTTGATTGGGTCTCTCTGGGACAGTAGCGGCTGCTTCTACTTTACCTTCTACTTATCCAATGGTGGTTTATCTTCAGATCTATGCTTCAGAAGCAACTCAGCCATAATTTCCCTTTCTGAATCTCTGGCAAGAATCGGGAATGAGCAGCATTCCTTTGCCATAAGTCAGGAAGGTTCTCAATGTTACCTGCTTCCACTACAGTTCATGGACATTTGACAAAACAAGGCAATACCCATCCTTACCTCAAGAAGAAGCTCACGCAGGTTGGGAACCATCCTTGTCACTGATAGCAAGTTGGTTTTCACAGAATAATGATGTAGGTGCTCCAAGAAACCCTGGAAATTGAGTTTAGGGCCTTATTCTCATGAATGCAGAAACTGATTCCCAGAAAGGTTAGGAGGCTTGTCCAACAACACACACATTCAGATGCCACTGAAGGACCGGAATTAGAACTCAAATCCTGATTTCTGTCAAGAACACTTCACTGCCCTAACACACACACACACACACACACACACACACACAGAGAGAGAGAGAGAATAGAAAATCCTTTTCCAAATGTTCTGACTTTGAATAGCTAGCCACAGTTTCTTTTCCTCTCTAAAGACAAATGCACGACAGCCCAAGTAGCTTTCCCAGACTGAATGACAGGCACTCATGCACTGAACAATTATTATACAACCAGCATGAATTCAGCACTCATCAGATGTAATTCCTGCCAGAAGAAGCATACATCTGGAGAGCAAGAAATTCTAACATTCTGTGAAGAGCTACATAGGATATGGGGAAATACACAATGTTTACTGTTTATATAATTGTAATTACAAACCCCAACCCAGTCTTGACAACCATGGCAGACTTCCTGGAAGAGGCGTCATGAAGCTGATTCCTAAAAATGTGTAGGTGGGAAGTCTATGGAACTCTGGGGGAATCCCAGCTTCACACCTGTTCCCATCTCCTTCAAATACATCACCCTCTTATCTTCCCCATATTCTTTCCTACAAAATTCAATTTCACTTCCACGTGGTGAGGCAATACTAGTCATAATCATGAGAAAATGTAAAGTTCGTACAGACACCATAGACTTCGATTTAAATAAAAAACTCTGGAAATAACTTCATTTTACCATCCCATTAATATTCTCTGCAAAACTGAAATACGTGATGTTGAAAATATTTAGGTTTTTCATGCATAGAGGACCACGATTTGGAAACTTTTCTCTGTAGCTCCTGAAAAGGCTGACGAGGCTGTAACCATTGTCTAGATTGAGGAGGTAAACAGACCTGTGGCAGGGCCATCTCTGGGTCGGATAGTCATCTGCTTCTCTAATCTCTAGCGCTGGACAAGGACCAGTCCTCACTGACAGCACAAATGCAAATTATTTTCACACACTACTGGCCTTACCCCAAAACATCTCAGTAATAGATGTGGAGGTTTGCTGGATTTTATTACATGTTTAAATAATTATGAAAAGAATTTATGTCCCATGTTTGGTAATAACACATTCAAATATGTGTGAAAATATTACCATAAAACTTTAAAGACAATCTAATATAAATAAAGGAATATAATACTGTTAGAAATATATCATGCATGTATATTTAAAAGGCACAGGATATGTATATATAATGATGATGTACGAAATACCTCATATGCCAACATAATGAAGTCCTTTGAGGATGTACAGAGATCATATTGAAAATTCGTTAAGTATATATTCTTGTGATTATACCAATTTTGAAACATACCAACTTGACAGGACATCATTTTAAATAAATATTATTAGAAACATGAAATGGGGCAAAATCGAATACTCTCCATCCATTACTGAATAAAAAGCCGTTTACTAATAATGCAGGGCACAGGAACTATGCCCTTGTTAGAACGGGCAGCTAGGCTCCAGCAGCATACCTGGAGGCCAGCCAGGAGGAAGGGGCAGCCAGCTCGCTCACAGGCAGGTCAGAGGCGCGTCGGGGCAGCGCGCACAGGAAGCCACGTCGCACCAGCTGGGCCCAAGATGCCGTCGGCCAGGACGGAAACCCCTGACCAAATTAGGAACAAAAAGCGGGAACCGCTGCTTCCGGCCCCAAGTAATGAATATTCCGCCCCCTCGTTAACAACTGTCCGTAGAAGACAGAGACCCACCCCAGGGCGCACCGCGCGCTCTCCTTCTCTGGAGCGCCCCTGCTCTCCTGTCTGCTCAAGTCAACTTTCCCGCTCGCGTGGCTCGTCCGCTGTGCTGCGTGTCTGTCTGTCCCTGAATTCTTTCTGGGGATAAGACCAAGAGCCTCCGGGGACATCTTTAAGATGCGTGGAGCCCCAGAGCCCGGGTCTCCCCACCTCACCAGGCAACCCCGAAAAGATGTGGAGAAAGTTAACTGAAAGAGAAGTAAGTATGCATTAGTATTAGTGAAAAATTATTGAATGAAAAAGTTAAAATTGAAGACCAGATCAAATGAGCATATTAGGGTAGTTCAATTTTAGAATAAAAGTTTACACAGTGCAACAGCTTCATTAAGAAGTCCTGATATTAAAAACCACAGAGGTGATGTCATCATACAGATGCACCTCTGAACCAAACCTCTCCCGTTCTGTGGGGAACAGTGGGCTCAAAGATCAAGATACTTAGGAGATTCCTTAAAAATGAAAACCTTCATTTTACAAATAGCATAAGGGTATGGATGGTGCTGTTTCCATCACTATTGCGAAGTGATATTGTTCTCGAGAGAGTTAATGTTCTCTAATGGTTTCTATGTCCCAGACAAGAGAGTCTGCCTCCAACTGATTAATGATCACTTGAGAGAAACTGAGTCGCACCTGTTGGGGTGTAGAAAGAAAACAGCCACCACCTTACAAGCTCAGTGTTCTTATGTAATACTACATATAATATTTATGTAAAACAAAGTTCTTTATTCATTTTTATACATAATCAGATAAACAAAAAGAAAAAAACCTTATAATTTATTTTTTGTAAGATTTTATTTATCTGAGAGAGAGAAAGAGCGGGGGGTGGAGCAGAGGGAGAGGGACAAGAAGGCTCCATGCTGAGCACAGAGCTGGACATGGGGCTCCATCCCACAACCCCAAGATCACGACCTGAGCTGAAATCAAGAGTCGGTATCCCAACCGAGCGAGCCAGCCAGGCGCCGCATAGAAAGGTGGACTGTGTAAGGTCTCACCTTGACCGTGATCATCACCTCCATCTATGCTATCAGAGATGTCTCTCAGTTGTTTTCAGTATCAGCCGCGAGAATTCTATTCGAGCGTTGACAAATGTTCCTTCTATGTGACAAATTTATCCCCTCAGCCCCACCTCATCTTACTAAGTCTCAGTTTTATCTGGTGTTTGAGACATCCGCATGAGCACATCCCCAATAACTGAAGAACTCAGCTCCCATTCACCCCCATGGAAGTTCCTTGTTCGCGTGAAAGCAGGGATTCTGGGGAACTGGGGGCTCCATCGGTTAAGTGTAGGACTCATCATCTCTGCTCAGGTCTTGATCTCAAGATTGTGAGTTCCAGCCCCACGTTGAGCACACTTAGGAAAAAAAAAAATCAGGGGTTCTGCTTAGAGTCAAACGTGATGGGCTCCAATAACAAAAAGTAAAACAAAAAACCTCACATTCTTTGATCTAATGACTAAATCCAAAAAAAGACTAAAAAAGTCTTACCTGGAGTGTTATGTACTAATGGATTACTAAGTACCCCTCTCAAATACACCGTATGAACAACAAGCTTTTATTTTTTTATTTTTATTTTTTAGAGAGAGATTGAGTACGTGAGTTGAATCTTACACAGGCTCCATGCCCAGTGCCGAGCCTGACGTACAGCTCATCTCACAACCCTGAGATCATGACTGGAGTCGAAATCAAGAATTGGATGCTCAACGGACTGAGCCACCCAGGTGCCCCTTAAGTACTCTCTTAATCATTTCACACAGCTGACTGGATTCCTTCATTACTCTCAGATGACCTGGCTGGTGCTCAGCTGGGCACTCCTGCCTGGAGTCATCCTGTGCATCTGATCTGGTGATGCTGATACTTTTCTGCCGATTAACATGGAGACGGATAATGCCAGTATTTCCAGATGACCTACAGTCAGGTCACTATCATAAATCACCCGTGTTGGGGGTTTTCTTCTTCTCAGTAGCAGTGACATGCAGCGATGACCCAGGACTAAGACCCCAAAGTGTGAGCAGCGGAGCTGTCTGCCACATTCTCCTGGCTCTCTCCTTCCAGGCACATGGTAGGACGGCAGCTCCCTGCCCCTTTGGAGTTCGGTGTGGTCGTGTATTTCCACTGAAATGGGACCAGAAGCGTCCGTTCCAGGAAGTAGCTCTAAGAGCCAGTGTAAGACTCACACCCCTCTCCTCCTGTTACCGAGGGGATCCTGGGCACAGGCATCAGCTGTAGTTGAGAGATGAGCCGAGACCCCTGCTGAGCCACTGATAATTGAGTCCAGCCACTAAGATTTTGGAGCCGTTTCTTCCTCCAGCAATTCAGCAAAAACATGGCCAGTCCTGTCAAATCCAGGAATGAAGGGAAACCTGAAGGGTTGCAGTTAGACAGGATTGTTTATCTGACAGCCTCTGTGATGAGAACTAAGAGGGTCCTTGTACAGAAGCAGTGAGCCAAAATTCAGTCACCATCCACTCAACTTTGCATAGAAATCGATTGGCATTTTCTCCTCATTTCAACTGAAAAATGTAGTAGTAGTTAGACTCCAAACCATCATTTCTTCTAAATTAATGGTACCAGAAATTAAGGCCAGTCTTTTTATTTAATACCATCTGTAAAGACTGCAAATCTACAGGACATAATTAATCTTGGGGACATCACTCAACTTAGGGATTCTAAACACACATATATTAAAGTAGCTTTAGGGGCACCTGGTGGCTCAGTTGGTTAAGCATCTGACTCTTGTCAGCTCAAGTCATGATCTCAGGGTCGTGGGATCGAGCCCTGCATCGGGCTCCCTGCTCATCGGGGAGTCTGCTTAAGATTCTCTCTCTCCCTCTACCCTGCTCCTGCACTCTTTCTCTTTCTAAAATAAATAAGTAAATCTTTAAAATAAATAAATAAATTAGCTATAAATTAGTTAATTTGTAGATTCAATATCTATGGATTAATTTAAAGATTATATTTTAGTACATTTTATGGAATTATAAGAAATCTGTTTCTACTAAAAATAACACAACATTCTAAATGTTCTTAGTTATTAATAAAATGGTAAAACATTTTATTTATTCATTTATTTTAGGAAACAATTAACTTCATGATCAAACCACCCGATAATGAAATTCTTTGAAGCAACATATGTTACCTTTGTCTAAATACTAATCCCTGAAAATATCTATCAAAGACTATTTAGGCAAAATGTGTTAATGTGTTAATAGCTTGTTAATGGCGTTAAAAAAGAAAAAAATTGGAACTATGATTTTTGACTGTGAGGGACATAGTTAAGCAAGTGAAGAGAGAGATGCTTGCAAC
This sequence comes from Phoca vitulina, assembly GCF_004348235.1. Lineage (NCBI taxonomy): Eukaryota > Metazoa > Chordata > Mammalia > Carnivora > Phocidae > Phoca > Phoca vitulina. The sequence continues at coordinate 2,860,138 of NW_022589781.1, read as the reverse complement.
CAAAAAAGCATATGCAAATTTGTTGCAGTGCTCATAATTGGAACATATTTTTTCTATTTTATGTTTTTCCACTTTCACTAAAAGAGTTTGCATCCAGTACTTCTAATTAAATAGTTTGGTAGTGTCTTGCTCTTCTTACTTTTCTATTCCGTGCTTCTCTGTTCGACCTGGTCATTACAGAATTTCATTTGATTTTTATTAGTCTGATATTTTTTTCTAATGACTCAGTGGTGTCTATATAGTTTCTCAGGACTCACATACAAAATTCAGCAAAGATGTTTATAATGGTTACAAGTTTTAATACTTTTATTAAGTACATAAGTGTTAGGAAATATATAGCATTCCTGTATAAGTTCAAAATAAATGACCCTTCTATTAAACTTTACACATGAGCATGTAAACTCAATTCTAAAATTAATAACTAAAATCCCAGAAATACATACAATTATTACACGGTAACATTTATCTGTCATCTCTAGAATCAGCTGATGTGATTTCCACATGAAGACTGGATGAATTAGTTTTTAAATTCACATTCATACTAGCAGTGCATTGCTAGTTAACTGTGTGCATAGCTATCATTTCCATTAGACTGAGGGATCCTCACAGTGAAGGAGATTCTCTTATTGATTACTGAATCCCGTGCAACTGGTACAAGTTTAATAATACTCTTTAAACAAAATGATTCTTGGATCAATATCTTTCACCATATTTGAGTGTAATCAGCCAAAGGATTTGAATTTGAGAGAAAGAGGTTTTTCCCTTTGATCATTGCCAGAGGGATGGTTTCTATTTCCAGGATACCTGCTCAATTCCTTACTTCTCAGGCATCCTGCACAGCTCATTCATCTCTCCCCTTCTGTCCACACCATGGGTCTAGCCAGACTGCATGCCTTGCAGAGAAGGATGGTTCCACCCTAAAAGAATAGAGTGCTCATCACTCTGGAACCACACACAGGTGTCTGGAGAGAGACGCAAGCTCACGCAGCAGAATGGCCCCCACCGATGTTCTAGCCATGCTTTCATTCAAAAGCCAGGTCTGGATATAAGTCTCTAAATTTTCATGTATCCAGATTGGGCCTGCTCTGAAAAAAATCTCATTATACGTGGGTGCGATTTGCATATTCATTCATTCATTCTCTCATTCAATTACTCATTGGAGTTTTCTTTCTGAATCAAATCTGAACTAAGATGTTACCTGCTTCCCATGGTGGAGAAACACATTTTCTAATTTAAAATTCCCCAGTAGGTAAGCACAGAGGATTTTTAGGACAGTGAACTTTCGCACATTTTAACAGTATCTACATGTTACTATACATTTGCCAAAACCCATAGAATGTACAATACCAAGAGTGAAACCTAATGTAAATAATGGACTTTGGGTGATAATGGAGTGTGCATATAAGTTCATTGATTGTAACAAATGTACCATTCTGCTGTAGGATGTTGAAAGTGTTGCAGGATTTCTCTGCCTTTAGTGCCTGAGGCTTTTAGTCACACCCCTTCGGAGAAGGAAGAGGTAGGCCCGATGAAGAGTGGTGGGCAACAAAGCAAAGTTTACTGAGCAAGAGTATAAAGCTCCTGGAGAGGAAGGGGAGCCGAGTGGGTTGCCCCCAGAGTTTCTAAGTTTAGGGGGTTTTTATGAGCTCTTTTGCAGAACATTCTTAAGCAATCAGGGTGTGCTGAGTCGTGCCAATCAGGGCTTTGGTCACGGATCTGTCTACCTATTGGGTTAATATCCACGTGCTAATGGTCTTTTTTGCTGACATCTGGGGGCTTATGTCTTTTTTTTTTAAGATTTTATGTATTTATTTGACACAGAGAGACTCAGCGAGAGCAGGAACACAAGCAGGGGGAGTGGGAGAGGGAGAAGCAGGCTTCCCGCTGAGCAGGGAGCCCGATGTGGGGCTCAATCCCAGGACCCCGGGATCATGACCCGAGCTGAAGGCAGATGCTTAACAACTGAGCCACCCAGGTGCCCCTGGGGGCTTATGTCTTAACTGTCCCTTGTGCATGATGGTGACAAATGCTTTTGTGGTTAACTATCTTTTTTTAGGACGTTTGCAGAAGTCACTTCTGCAAAGGCTGCAAAGCAGAATGGTCAGTGTGGTCCTGTCTAAGCTGCAGAAGAGGATGTCGATGCTGTTTGATCTTAGCTGTCCTGACTCCATATTTCCTTGTTGGAGACCCTGGCTCTTACTCCCTAACTAACAGCTAACGCTTAACAATAGTATGAGAGGTTGTGCCTGCATAGGGGCAAAGGGTATTTGGGAACTCACTGTACTTCCTGTTCAATTTTACTGTGAATAAAAACTGCTTTAAAAATACAGTCTATTGAAAAAAAAATCGGCCCACTCTCATGAGGACAGCAGGGCCGTATGGGGTCTGACGGTTACAACCATGCAAACCTCCACATCAGTGTCCTATTTCTGGGAACTGCCGGCCTGGATGGATAAGGACAGGCCCTGTCCAACAGGCCAGGAGGGTCTGATGGCACAGGCAAGTGTAGGGGAGTGAACTGCAAATGCACGTACCTTGCTGACCGGCATCCAGGCTCCTGAGGATCAGTCCCAGGTCAGGGCACGCAGAGTCCCCCACAGGTGGGACTTCTAGGGGACACTCCTGGTAGTGGGGGTCCATCCCACTCCTAAACAGAGCTGCTAATGCCCCGAACCAGACCTCGGAGACTCCAGGGCCCACCCCAGACCCACCGGGCATTGCAGGGTGGGAGACACCTGGGAATCAGGATTGCCAGACAGGCCCCGAGCCCCAAAGGCCTTTCAGGGCCGAGTGGGGCCTGCCTGTTACCACCTTGAAGGTCCTTATCAGTGGCGTATTGCAGGAACCAGGAGGATGGCCTGGGTCCCCACTGTCCTGGTCTGGCTGTGCAAGGACGCCACAGGCTGCTGAAGTCCATCCTGCCCCAAAACGGAGCTTCGAGTCCCCTGAGAACAACTTAGCCTCGACTCATTTCTATCTTTTTGTATTAAGCTAACTCAAACATCCCTAGAGGGCCATGGCTACTAAAACAGGAATGGATATGGCATGGGGAATAATTGTCAAAACCACAAATATAATTTACTACATTTTTTATGGGGTATGAAGGGTAATGACCCTAAAGACAGGCATGGTTATTGTCTTCATTTAACAACATCAAAACAATTTTACTGAGGTTGAACACTTGGCTGAATATCATACAGGGAATAAGAAGAAGAAGAAAAAGAATTTAGCCAAGCCTATCTGATGTCCAATCTGATTCTCTTAGCCTCCATTGATTCCATATTTATGGAGAAACTGCTCTGTTCCTAACCATTTTCTAGGACACGGCTGTGAACAAGATAGACATGAACCCAGATTCCATGGAGGGCATATTTTGAGGAGATGAGGTAGGAGTCAGGCCAAAAGAAAACTACACAACATTTATGGAGAGGGATGATAGATATAGATAATGTATGTATAAATCATGTAGATATATGTATTATATTTAAAACACCTTTTTAAAAAAAATAAATGTAAGAGATGAAGAGAGACTTAGTAGAAAGGGACTGGAAGGTGCTCCTGGAGAATTTGTGTTTTAAAATGAGACAGAAATGTGAAGGAAACAGCCTTCCGAGGAAGAATGTCCCAGGGCACAATTGCTGAGGCAGACATGAACTTGGGATGCCTAAGGACAGTATGACTGGACCACTGCGGATCAAGTGAGGAGAAGGGAGGGGCTGGGTCGAGAAGTCTGGATTTCATTCTAAATGCAATGGGAAGACACCACTCATGGTTTTGAGCAGGAAAGTGACGTTCCAGATGCCGTCTACCTGACAGATTATAGGGAGGCACATGGGGAGACAGCCTGGTCAGGAACTGAGTAAGCTACTCCAAGACAGAAATGATGGTAGCTTGGACTTAGATGCTGATGGTAAAGACATAATTAGAATCGTAAATTCTGGACAGGTAAATAGAGACACAGAGTTTATGGTCCTGGCTCCCTACTGAATGAACATCCTAAAAATCGCCGTGGAGACCAACAGCACTGCCATTTTCCATGAAATAATTCCACTTTAGTGGACTCACGCAAAGAGCTAATGTCCTGTTGAAGCTTGGTTTGAGGTAGTACAGAGTCCATGAGGGAATTGCTCCTACATGTCAGCACCATTATACTATTTGCTGAGTTCATCAATGCTGTACTATAATGGTAGAAATAAAATTAAAGTGAACCAAAACCTTAGAAGCCATAATCATCTTAATAAACACACACTTTTAATTCTTCCCTGCATTTTATTGCATAATTTTAAATATGAGTAAGACTCAGAGACCAAACTAGCCTTCTTTAAAATTGCCTAAGGACATTTTGCAATATATGAGAGTTCTGTAAATCTCATTAAATGATACAAGTAAAGAACTAATAAAGAATACTGGCTCCTTATTCCTAAATGCTTACAGAGGTCCCATTTTCCTTTACAGGCTCTTAGTGAAGTTTAAGCAAAGTGGTTGCCAACAAAGTGAGAAATTGTTAGTATGATTTTGAATTTAAACCAAGGCATTAAATGGTTTCATAAATCTCAGGAAAAATGCATTCTTAGAGTTCCTATCATCCTATTTAATAGGAATATCACAAAACTACTTGTACATAAATATGATTAATGAAATCCTATAAAATCACAATTGAAGTTGAAGATTTCTGCATTCTTCTTTCACTATCAAGACAGTAAAGTGAGGTCAATAATTACTCTCATCACATCCAAACTCCATGTAGAGTTTCCATCTTTTTACATTTAAAAGTATATTTACTGAACTGTCCTTAAAATCCTTCTACTCATTCTGCTTCACTTGTTCTTTATTTTATAGATCTTCTGTGGTTCTATTCCCTGCTTGCTTGACCTTGGGATCTGGGTGAGCAATTTACCAACATGTATTACTAATGTACAGTTTGTGGTTTTGTGTTTCTGTTCTTCTATTTCTTCTGAAACTTGTATACATCTGAAATTGAGAAATTTTGAGCTGATAAAGACTTAAATGTTTATTTGTCTGTTTGTCATGACATTTAACACCTCTTATAGGGGAGGAAAATAATTTACCCTCTACCATTCTAGGTTCTTGGCTGAGACAACACCCCCCACCCCCACCATAATAAAAGACAGAACAACAGGAGAAACAAGTTTAATAACAAATATACCTCTTGTATACATGGGAGAAACCTTCAGTGCCATCTGCAGCTAAAGACAAAAGAAAGATTTTAGGGGAATAAGGATCCAGTTATGGGAGGTGACCAGGAAAAGTGCAGTAAATAAGCATATAGTAGTTACACATGCAGATTTAACTCATTGTCTTCTCCATTGATAAGTGTTTCCAAAAATTGAGTCATCCTCTTCTTCCTGGTACAGAAAAAAAAGACACCCTTACAAATGGATGTTCCCCTTCTAAATGTAAATATCTTTTAGCTCAGTTTTTAGATCTTCTCCAGTGTCTGCTATTTCTTAAAAATAACCAGCTTAAAATAACCCTTATGGCAAAAAGGCATATTTTGGGGTGGCAAATTCTGCTCCTATTCACTTTCAAAGTCTTAATCTACAGAAAGTAGAGTTCTAAGAAAAGAATGTCCAGCATTCTGTGATGAGTAGAAGACACTAGAAGTGTCTTACTTTTTTTAATGTGGCAACTAGAAAATTTAAAATCACATACATGGTTTACATTTATGGCTCATGTAATATTTCTACTGGGCGGCATTATTCTAGAACTCCAATCCCTCCTCATAAGTCCCCCTTACTCAGACCAAGCATCCCCAAATCCTTCAGCATTGTCAGCAGTCTGGTTTCCCAACTCCTTCAATGCCTGGCTCTCTCATCTGGGCATATTTCAGTTTGCTGAAATTTCAAATAAAGCATGAGTCCAAGAACAAATCACTAGGGCACCTGAGATTTCTTTATGACTTGGATGGAGAACTATTTCTATTAACAGAGATTTATATTATACCCTATTTTAGCAGGAGATTCTGTTCATATAAGTAGCTCTTAAACCAAATCTTTCCCATCCACTATCTAAATTATTTAAATTTTATTCAGTATGTATGTGGGGGGGGGTTGTGTCTGTATGCATCTTCTTAGAACCTATAAGAAGTAAGTAAGAATCATTAAGTAACCCTATTATTTTTTGCTGTCTGTAAGTGCAAAAATACACATACCTTCTATTCTGTGACTTTACCCACATTATTCTAGGTACCACATCTATTGGATCCATGGGACCAGATGGGACCAGAGAGGCCTGATCAGTAGTTCTCAGACAATGATCCTTGCTACAGCAGTGTACTATAAAGTCTTCTTAGGTATGGCACCAAAAATGTTCCTCACTAGACGTTTATTTTTGCAACAAACAGGCTGAACAACAGCTCTCTATACTGTCTAATGAAGTGCTGAGATAAGAAGGTAGAAGTGGTAAAGCATATACCCATGTACATCTAGCTCCCAGAGGTAAGTAAGGGGGCTATCAGTCAGTCACCAGAGAGCCAGAACACACAAGACTGTCACCTCACGTGTATATATGAAGTAGAAAAGCAGCTAGGTCATCCAACATTTCCATCTTAATAAGTCTACTATAACGAGGACTGGGGGGAAAGAGTAACCCAGTGAAAAGTCCAATAACTATGGCTGTCATTTAATTATTTCAATCACACTATCGGGAATTCTAGATTTGAAAATGTGCCACAAGCATGAATACACTGAGCACCACTATTGCAGATTAAATTTTCAAAGATCAGGCCCAGAGGACCCAGCACCAGAGAACATCTTTCAGAATGACAATGATCTTCAGCTGCTCTACAGCAGAGAATAAATTCAGCCACTTCTGTCATAAGCAGGTCTACATGTTACCATCTTGCCCATAATTGTATAATCTGTCAAAATATATCTATAGTCTTCCTCTCTTCTACCAGTCTATAACACTATCTTCATGGAACCAGGTCTAACTTTCCCATTTTTAATAAGCCCATGTTCACTTTTAATGGTTCCTTGTTGCTTTTTTTTTTTTAAGATTTTATTTATTTATTTATTTGACAGAGAGAGACACAGAAGAGAGGGAACACAAGCAGGGGGAGTGGGAGAGAGAGAAGCAGGCTTCCCGCCGAGCAGGGAGCCCAACACGGGGCTCAATCCCGGGACTCTGAGATCATGACCTGAGCCGAAGGCAGACGCTTAACCGACTGAGCCACCCAGGCGTCCCTCCTTGTTGCTTTTGAAAGTGTTCACAAACTATTTAATGATCAATTTAAAGTCTGGGTCAACATCAAGCTAATGAGCTTTAGTTTCTGGGATCCAAATTTTCCTTTTTCGAAATTTGAAATATTTGTCCCATTGGCCAAAGAGCTGCAAACTGTTTTTCAGTCAACTTCTTTTATTCGTTGCCTTCTGACGTGGGGTATAAATCACACGCTACACCAGGTCTCATAAATGGCCCCACCCAAGGGTCATGTGATAAGGACTTTTTGAAGGACCAAACCAAAAGATGTCTTTGCAGGATAAATCACTAGTACCTCATCCTTCGGGGTCACAATTCTGCTCTTTGTCATAACTTCATACTCGTCCAGGGTCCAGTTAATTGTCCCTGAGAAATCTGTAGCAGGCTTTAATGGCTGTTCTCAATCCCTACCCTGACATGTTCTCTCTTACTCTCCTGCAATGCACTCCACACTGCAGCTCTGATGTCATTTCCAAAATGCAGTTCTGATCCTGTTACCCCCTTGCTGACACCTTGCCTTGGTTTTCCACTGGTCCTGGGACCATACTCAATGGTTTAACATCACTATAAGACCTTTTCTATGTGGTCCTTGGTCAGGCTTCTCTGGTCCCATCTGGTCCCATGGATCCAATAGATGTGGTGCCTAGAATCCTTATGTTTCTCAAGTACCCATGGAAATGTTTGAAAACTGAACAAAAAGTTGGCTTCAAAATATAAAAGAAAACAGAATCAATATCAAATTTAGCTAATTGTATGACATTTTCTCAAAACATAACATTCATCATCTATTCGATTGCCATTCAATGTGGTTCTTAGGAACTAATCAGTAAGATATGCTTAATGTGGAGGATGAATGCTGGATTTAATATGAAACGAGCCCTTCAAGGTAAAAATGCCTAAGGACACAAATACCTAAAAAATATCCGAGGTATCTTGCCTCTTTCCCAACCTCTACCCATCCGCCTCTCACTCTTCACTCCAGCTAAACCAAAGCTCTTTGGGTACCTTAATATGCCATGCTATTTCTCCCCCTAGAAATGCCACCCTTTCCCACTGGGTGACTCCTTTAGATACTTGGCCCCTACTCACCTGGCTGACTCCCCAAACTGCCCAAGCTGGATGTGGGTGGCCTCCCACCTATTCGCATGGCAACAGACCCTCCACTCCCATCAGTGCTTAGCACACATGATTGCATCCCATCATCTAGCTCTGGAGTATAAGTTCTGGGCAGGACGGTGTCCCTCCTTCCATCCTGTTCACCACCGAGTCCCCAGAGCCTAACAGAGAACCTGACATTAAATAATGAATATTTGTTCACCCGATCGTAATTTCACTGTTTTGATTAAATCTTCCTATTAACAGATCAGTAGTTTTATTTTTATTTAATTAACAGTTTTCTTGGTTGATCTCACTGGCCTCACACAACCTGCTAAGTGTAGGTTATGTCTCTAGTTCATGTCTCTTCAATTCAGTCTGTCTTCATTTCTCTCTGAAACATGCCCTTCCTTACAGGAAATACCAATATTTAAGCTCTAAAAATGTCTCTTTACTGTGTATTTTTCTTAACAATAAATTATTGTCTGCATTTGAATTATTTATATGCCTATAAATTAGTTTTTCCAAAGTTTTTGCAAATCATGCTGTCACTGTTTCACTATAACAAATTTTTGGTTGTTTAAATGAATTTATTTCAATCTGCAGCTAAAAAAATAATTGATTTGTATTTCAAAGAGCTAATAAAAGTTAGGATAAGTAATTATTCAGTAAAACCTAGCTTCTGTCATGAGGCTTTCACATGGATCTGGAAACAGCCCTTTCTTCTAGGGTGGTGGCAGGAAGGAAGCAGAGTGATCGAGTGGTGTGGCTTCAAATCCTACCTCGGACATGTATAATCCATAGAATGCTGCCAAGTTGTTCATCCAGCCTTCTCATCTGGAAAATGGAAAGATAAATCCCACTTTGCACAGTTTTAGTGTGAATTAGAGATAACTTGGACAAACTACTTTGCTCACTTGATAAGAACTATTATCTTTATTTTGCAGATTTTAAGGTATTTTAACTCTGGGCAAATGGTGTATTCTTAAAGCTGTTTCTTATAAAGTGATGTTCTTCATTCATATTCTCTTCATATTAGCTTTAATTACAATGTGTATATTTGATGGGGGGATTCAAAAGCATGTCTTAAACCTTTACTGAGGCATATAAAATATTTAAAGCAAGGGCACCTGGGCTGCTCAGTCAGTTAAGCGTCTGCCTTCAGCTCAGGTCATGATCTCGGGGGTCCTGGGATCAAGTCCTGCATCAGGCTCCCTGCTCAGCGGGGAGCCTGCTTCTCCATCTCCCTCTGCTGCTTCCCTTGCTTGTGTTCTCTCTCTCTCTCTCTGTCAAATAAATAAATAAAATCTTAAAAAAAGATTTAAGGCAAATATTTAAAGGGGAGAAATATGATCATTTCTGGCTAAGGAAAAGATGTGCAAAGTCCTAAAAGCTTATATAAAAGGTACAGAGTAAATTTTATTTGGGGCACAATTGTTCAAAGTCTACAACAGAACTCTAAGCACACAGCTTAGAACCCAGCGGACTGAAACGACAGCACCGTCTGAACAGACTTGAACTGGAACAGAAGCTATGAAAAATGACATTTTTTTTTTAAAGTCTTTTTTTTTTTTTAAAGATTTTATTTATTCATTTGAGACACAGAGATACAGAGAAAGAGAGAGACAAAGCATGAGCAGGGAGAGAGGCAGAGGGAGAGGGAGAAGCAGGCTCCTCGCTGAGCCAGGAGCCCGATGTGGGGCTAGATCCCAGGACCCTGGGATCATGACCTGAGCCGAAGGCAGATGCTTAACCATCTGAGCCACCCAGGCTCCCCAAAAAATGACAATTTTTAAAAATAAAAAACTGTTTATCAAAAACTAATGATGTAATGTATAGTGATTAACATAACAACAAAAAATTTTAAAATTTTAAAAATAAATAAATAAAATAAACTGTTGTGTTCAGATTGTCTTGCCATAGTTTGGGGCCTTCATATTCTCCTTTTCCACATGATGTATTTGGTTAAGATAATGTCAGTGGTCCCTCCAGCTGTAATATTCCCTTACTTATCTGATCCTGGAGAGTATGAGATGTGTTCATAAAGATGAGGTTGGTCATCACATTCTGCCAGCCTTGTGCCAACTCCAATAAAGCATCCTAGCCCACAGTAGTACTTCTTAACCTTTGGGAGGTCACAGAACCCTGTAAGAAGCTGAGGAGAGCTATGAAGCCTCTCATGGAAATAAAATTCATAATTCTATATAAAATGTCAGGGGATCTATAAGCCCCAGATTAAGAATCTCTGCATTAGGGAGTTTCCTGCTTTGGGGAAAGTCTTAGTTCCAACTGCTATAACAAAATATCATATCATAAACTAGGTGGCTTATAAACAACAGAAATTTATTTCTCATAGTTTGGAGGCTAGAAGTCCAAGATCAGGGTCCCAGCTCAGTTGGGTGCTGGTAAGCGCACTCTTCTGGGCTGCAGACGGCCTCCTTGTCATTGTATCCTCACGGGGCAGAGAGCTGAGGACAGAGCAAGCTCTCCTGTGACTCTTGGAGGGGCGCATATTCCATTCAGGAGGCTCCACGCTCATGAGCTCATCTAACCCTAATTACATCCCAATGGCCCCACCTCCCAGGGCTTTCAGCTAAGAATTCAAGATTGGGGGGACACAAGCATTCAGTCCACAGCAGGGGAGTTCCTGAGGGTGGTCACGTGTCCCCAAGAGAACAGCTGTGACAGTTTACACGGACACAGCTGGACAAACGACTGGTGGACACCCAAAGGCAAATACTGCCTCAAAAACTTTGAGATTTGCTGGATGTTATTCACCTCATGTGTGCTGCTCAAATTTCTACTTGGCTTTATCCATTCTCAGATTGAAAGTATTTTTATTAATGAAAAGAAACACAGAGGTCAAAAGTGTAAAGATCTATCAAGAGAAGTACTTGAGGAGAAGTATCTCATGCTCTACCATTTTCCCTCCCACCTGAATATCTTGATTTCTTCGTATCTCAGCTTCCCCATCAATGCGATGGGAATGACCACACTCCTGTGTCTATCACCCACAATAGTTGTGAAGATCAAGTGAGAAGGTAAATGTAACAACAATGGTAGGATTAGCAGCAGGTGACAGCGATTGTGAATTTAGGATGCACAAGTACAGTGCTAAGTACCTCAGGTAGGGCATGGGGGGATGTGCTGAGTACTGTGCTGAGTACCTCACATAAGGCATCTGTGGGGATGTGCTGAGTACCTCAGGTGGGGCATGGAGGGGGGAATCAATGGGGATGTGGGGAGTGCTGTGTTGAGTACCTCAGGTGGAGCATAGGGGGTGGGTGTGCCAAGTACTGTGCTGAGTACCTCTGGTGGGGCATGGGGGTGTGTGCTGAGTGCTGTGCTGAGTACCTCAGGTGGGGCATGGGGCGATGTGTTGAGTACTATACTGAGTAGCTCAGGTGGGGCATGGAGGGGGGAATCAGTGGGGATGTTGGGAGTGCTGTGCTGAGTACCTGCAGTGGGGCATGGGGGTATGCTGAATGCTGTACTGAGTACCTCAGGTGGGTCCTCAGTGGCATATAACAGATACTCCGTGCCATTGTCTCAGTAACCCTGTGAGGTGACGATCTTTATTTGTATTTTACACATGAGGAAGAATGGAGGCAGAAAGATATTAAGTGACTAGTGCAAACTGAAGGAGCTTATACAAAGCAGGATACAAACTATGATCCATGATCATCTGATAACAGCACTTAGGGCCCTAAATTGTAAGAACCATGCATTCGAATATACATAAACCAAGTGGAAGAAATTGTACCTACAGGTGCTCCCAGGTGTGACGTCTGGAATGCCACTAGACGTGTGGAAAATGTTTTACTTTATACAGAAGAAACAAGGAATATGGGCCAGCAGACGTGGGTCTGGATCCCAGCTCTGCTCCTGAGCGACTATGGGACCTGGCCCCGGGCGCAAGTTCTCAGAGCCTCCGTGTCTTTGCCTCGTGTCCTCAGAAGCAGACCCTGAGCAAGCAGTTTATTTGGAAGAAAATCTCAGGAGACACCGATGGGAAGTGGAGAAGCGACAGTTGGCACGCTTGTGGAGAAGAGGCGCCCACAGTGGCCCTGCTGAGGGATGGGGCAGCAGGAGCATTAGGTGCCCTCTTCCAGCATCTGGGTGAGGGCTGCTTCTGGGAGGCGTTTCCGATTGCCATCTCACAGATCTGCCACCTCCAGCTGCTAGGAAAGCTCCTCAAACAGAGACGGGTGCTGCTGGGAACTGAGGTCCAGCCTGCCTGCCATGGTGGGGCCCCAGGGTGCGAACAGCACTGGCTACACTCAGTTTCCTCAGCCATGAAATATGAGAAAGACCTGCCTTCAGGTTGCTGTAAAATTAGCCCCAATATATGTCACTTGCTGAGAACTCAAGAAGCCTCTAGCATCTATCTCGTCTCTGTCTTCACCCATAAAGTCAGTTCCCTTCTTTTCAGTTCCTACCCATGCATATGGCCAGCTAAATCCACACGGATCACATGCATGATGTGACAAGTACACACTTAACACATAACAAGTTTGGGTTTCTAAGAAAGAAGAGTACTATTTAAATGCAAACAACACCATTATCTTGTATATTGTAAAGGGAATCAAAGGAAATAGTAGAACAATAAACATCCTTGCCAATGGGTAAATGCCTACTTCTGCATACTGTTCAAAACACACGGTGATTAGAGCTCAATAGGAATATATCCAACATAGCTTAGAAACCACCTGGTGTTCACACTGTGTTTAGAGAGGCGAGAGCCTCAGACAGGATGAAGGACCTGTCCAGGGTCCCACAGGCACTTTCTGGCATAGCACAGCTCCTGGTTCACTGTCTTTCCCCTATAATACCATTCAGCCTTCTATGGTTTACCCACACTGACAGAAGTGAGCCTGTGATTTTCTGGATTATTTGCTTTAGCACTAACACTGATTTCATGTCTGGAGAGCTTCACAAGGAGCTACCTTCCTAACGGGTTTCTCATTTCAACCAAACCTAACATTTAAGCTAACACTGATTTTCAGTGAGCTCCTCTTACAAAAGATTAGAGAAATATTCTCACTGATGCCTGCCACCAAAATTCATATCCTGAAAATGATACATATTTTCCAAATTAAAACACATACTGTAATGTGTATTAAGCTAACAAACCAGGATGCATTATGACTCAAAGTATCACATGCATGGTTTCTGTGTGCCTCTTAGATGTAACCTGAGCAAACAGCAGGTGTTATTAAATAACCTTCCAACAGACTCTGTAAGTTCAGCATTATCTGCATATTTGCATTAACAGCAATGAGTAAAAGGAAGAGCAATTCAATTACAATTCCTTTGGGGGTGTGCTTGGGATTGCCTTGATCCAAGGAAAACCTCTCCAAAGAGTCATGCACTGTGATATGTTCCTTCCAATGAAAGGTTAGTTCAGCACTAATGTCACACTTTGGGAAACGCTGATGAAGAGTCATAGTCACTCATCTTCCCTGAAAGGCAGTCAGACCTCGAAACAACAACAGAAGAGGGAGACTTTTCTCTGACCTGACTTAAAGAAGGAGCAAGTAGGCAAAAGAGCAATAGGCTTTGGCATTTGTTCAAATAAAAGAAAAACCTTGTCATTTACTAGTTGTGTGGCCTTAAGTCACTTCTCTGTGCCTCAGTTTGTCTTTGTGACAATGCAGAAAAGTTGATTTGGTTAAGTGTGAGGATCACATGAGGTAATATACACAGAACATGAATCATATCACTAGCATGGACGAGGCATTTTTCAAAAAAGTTGTTGAGCAAATTATACAACCATCAGTTTGTTCTCTGTATTTATAGGTCTGATTCTGCTTTTTGTTTTATTCATTTGTTTCAACAGCATATCAGGACAGATGGGAGCTACACTTGTGGTGAGCCTAGCATAGTGTATAAATTTGTCCAATCACTATGTTATGCACCTGAAACTAATGTAACATTGTGTGTCAACTATACTAAAATAGATATATGTGATGAATATATATAATGTATAATGTATGTATAATGTATAAAATATATGTGATGAATATATATAATATAAAAAGTGCTCTTATATAGTTCTCAGTACAAACGGAAATGCTCAAAAATTGCCCAATAAATTTTAGTCATTATTTTGCCAAAAAAAGAAAGAAAATAAAATTATCCAAGCTTGCGTGAAAAATGTAAAAAGATAAATATATGATCTTCTACTGTCACATTTTTAAACAAATCAGACTCAGAGTCATCAGATGCTCTAGGAGCAACACACTAAGGAAAGGAAAACCTCTGCCTCTCCCATTTTTATGCATTCACAAGAGCTGCTGGAATGGGGGAATTCATGAGACTGATCTTTCCTGGAAGGACCCTAGAGACCCCAACTCGCATGGACTTCTTAGGGTCCCAGCCTCCTTCCTCCCCACCCTGAAAGGATCATGGCAAAACTGCTCTGAACTGAGAATTCCTGGCCATGTTGGAGAACCCCAGACTCAAATATTTTTGTTGGGCTAACAGAGGAGTTGGGCTGCGTGAGGGAACAACACCTGAAGGCACCTGAAGGCAGCACAGCTGGTCAGTTCCCACTGGTGGCCGCCATGTGCAAATGCGGGTCCAGGATTGCCAGACAGTTTGGATTATTCAAAGGAAACTGAAATAGAGATTTGTAATAGCTTCACTGAAGGTACAGTTGACCCTTGAACATGGGTTTGAACTGCACAGTTTCCTTTATACATAGATTGTTTTTGATAAATACAGTACAGTACTATAAATGTATTTCTCTTCATTTACAATTTTCTTAATAGCATTTTCTTTTCTCTCTCTTACTTTATTTTAAGAATACAGTATATAATACATAAAACATACAAAATGTGTTAACCAACTGCTTATATTATCAGTAAGGCTTCCAGTCAATATTGGGCTTTTAGTAGTTAAATTCTTGGGAAGTCAAAAGTCATATGTGCATTTTCAACCCCCACGTTGCTCAAGGCTCAACTGTAATTCATATACAATACAATCCATCCATTAAAGCAGCTTCACATACTATATTCACATAGTTGTGTAACCATCATCACAATCTGATCTTACTGAAAGTTTTCAATTTCTAAATGTTAGGTCGAATGTATGAGAAATGAAGGATAAGCTAAAAAAAAGTATGTCTGCTATCCATGGTCAGCATGTGGGCTACGAGTTGATGGCATAAACAAAAAAGGAAATTATCACCATATACATCTGGCTCTTTCTGAAATTATAACCAGTGGGTCTGAGTTGAGACACAGAAATAAAGTGTTGATTAATAGTCTAGTTGGAAACTTATTTATTGCATAATTTGGGACAATTTCATATACATTAAACACATGGGAATCCCATGATTTTATGGGTTATCTGCAAGGAATTTTCAAGCACTAAAACACAACCAAAAAAGCCATCTTTTGAGGATGGGAACCAAGTCTGATTCATCTAGCATGACTAGTGCTTAGCGTGCATGTGGCCCAGAGAAGGCCCTTGTAAAATGCTAGTATAACTCTACTGAGTAATTTGTGTGTAGTGCAGGATTGCTTCCCTTGCACTAATTACTGCCTGTTAACTTTCAACAAGAATGTAAGAGAAGATATTCTGGGACTAGACGAGAAGTTACACAGGAAAACCCTTAGACTCCATTATTCTACTCCCTATTTTTAAAATAATGCATGTTGGGATTAATATGAAATATATGACAATTTTTCTCATTCTTATCAATTCTCTGCTAAACAGTACACCAACTGGGGTGTACCCTGTTAGCAAATATAAACATCGGAAGCAGAGGAGTCAGAAAGCCCTTGCAACCATGAAATCACACATCTGGGGACAGGAACTAAATGATCTGCTCTTGCTGAACAGGCGAGCCAATTGGTTGTGGGGCCTGTGTGATCCAGATTACCTCCTTCCGGCTTAGCAGAGGTCTGAGGAGTGTAGCCAGGTGAGTCTGAAGCAAGGACAGAAGCGGGCTTGATATCACCTTATGTCACGTCTGGAGTGACCATCAGCCCCTCAGGTAATAGCACGTCTGACTTGACCTCAAGCGGACATACACCTCCGAACCTCACACAAAGCCAGCCCCACTTCCTGAAGGGATTCGGTCTCATTTTGACCCATTTGAAAAAAAAAAAATTTATCAGTCAGGCTTGATGGCACTTCCAAGGCAAAGTTAAAACCAAAACAACCTGGTAGGACTGGAGGGTTGGAGGTGTGGGCTGACCAAGATTTGAAAAGCCTGGTGAGATAGGAAAGAGAACAAAGAAGAAACAAGAGTTTTCATCTTAGGCATTTAACTAGCAAATCCAGCAATGAAATAGTATCAAAACCACAATCAGAGCTGAATATACCTGGGTTCTAGTGTTTATGAATTTTTAACATTAAGGCCCTGCTAACATCTTTTGCAAAATTACCAAGAACTTGAGAGTGAACTCCCATACTGACACTAGATTCAGATCACTGCCCAAGGCAATAAGTAATCAATTTCCAAAAAAAGAAAATATCAAGTATAGGTATTGCCTCTCATAAGGAAAGCAAGTATTAAAATATTCAATCTCAATGACAAGTATGTATTCGTGTCACAAAAAAAAATTCTTAGTTATATCAGAATTTATAAAGAGGGTGACTTTTAAAATAAGATTTTACATGCAAAAAATTGAATTACGTAAGTAATGGCAGGAAGACTTCTACATTCCATAAGTATAAATATTCTATTAATATATAAGAATAAATATAAGTATCTATTAATATAGAAGTATAAATATAAATAGTCTATAAATATATAAGTATATTTATAAACACACATAAATATACTTTTATAAATATATAAATATTCTATAAAGGTATTTACATGGTCAGAGATATCGCCATAATCTAACTCAGTACTTTTTTCCAGATATTTCCCCACACGAATTCCATTGCTATGGACATTTGAAAAGAGCACAACTTCCCATTCAGTTTTGTCTCTCAACTTTTCCTTTGAAAGCCTTAAATGCCTAGTTTAGAGAGCTCAGGGTTTCTCAGCCAATACTACCAGCAAGTATGCACACCCAATCCAGCATCTTTCTCCAAGCTAGTTTGTACTGTCTTGCTCTCTCTTTCTATGACTTTAAAATCCAACCAACTAGCAGAGGAAGACAACAGGCTGATGCTTTTCATCAACAAGCATTCTCCATGCCCACTATCAAAGGCATTAAGAACTTTTTGAAATCAAAGGATTTGAGAAATCAAAAGGAAATCCTCACCTGAAATACATGGTGCCCCTTCTCTCTCTGTGATCTGGTATTTTTGAGACGTCTCCTTTCTGCCCTGCTCTCCCTGGATCATCATCCCCCCCTGATATTTGAGGGACAGAGAGTTTATTAGAAGCTTAACTGCATTCTATCCCTTGAGCCCTTTTCTTCTCCATGACAGTCACACTGACAGTTTAAGGAAAATAAATTTTGCACAAAATTCTTTCTAGGGCAAAATTAGCCACAGTTCTTAACTGAAAAAATGAATTTTATGACAATGTCTGAGGATAAAACTTTGCCCGGGTTAAAACTGGCAGCAAAAAATACTTTCAGTGAGAGATAAATCAAGACAACCCAGTATCTCTGGTCCTACAATCTTTTGGTGTTCGTTTATATACAGGATATTTCCACTTGTCCATTACATAGGTATTCTGATCATTGAGACCTGTGGAGGAGGAGAAGGGAAACCTGGACCCTGGCATCTGCCCAGAAACTCCTGTCTGATTTTAGTCCCCAAAGTGCTATCATTTGTCAACGAACGCTTCCAGAGCTGCTGTCTTAACTTTTTGAATTGGTGTGATGAATTGGTATTATATTTCTAGCGTATTATTCCATTTATTTTTCCTTTATTCTTTCCCCAAACTGTTCTGACAACAAATAGGTATGAGCAGGAGAACATTAATATTCAAATTACACATCACCTCTGGGTAGATGTATTTTTCAGGATCCCATTACTTCACATTTCCAGGCAAAGGAACACCACAGCATCACAGAAGGTTTTTGTGACTCCAGCAGACAGCCATGACCCACTTCATGAAGCAATGATTCTCATTTTCTTTACTTGTCATATAAATGAAAATGCCCAACATCTAGTAGTGCCAGATTTATTTTCTTTGGAATATCACTTCACCTTCATTTTAAGGGTCAAATAAAACAGGTCACAAGAGGCTCATGCAGGGGAGGATGTGATCAGTCCTATATGGGGGAGAGGGAATGAGGAGGATGTGCTCCTAAATCAGATGATTCACAAAGATTCACTCCCCTGAATATTAAGAAACATGGTCCAGTGGCCTAGACATAAAAGATAAAAAGATGCTGCCTGATGCTAGATTTGGTACTGAGTCCCATCCCTTAATAACATCTGCCAATCATGCACTCCCTAGCATTTTCACAAATATGCCCATTATCTGTATAGGATGTGTCTACCCCCCGATCACTGCACACGTGTCCTGCCCTTCCGTGAGGAAGCAGGTTTCTATTCCCGTCCCACAGCCTCAGTGATAACCTTCCATCCCGTTGGTTTTTTCTTGTTTTCTTTTTTCCCAAATTTTCTTCACTTAAAATGTGTTTTTTACTATTTATATTTTGATCACAACTTTTACATCAAATCTAATATAGGTAAGTGACTTAAGGACTCTGGGGTTCATTTTATGCATTAATAAAGAGATGATTGGTCCAGAAATCTTGCAGCCCCTTGTGCCTCCAGAAATGTAAGATTCTCTGAATTTTGCTAGGCATGGTCCCCTGAAGAGTGAAAAACATCCCAGATAGAACTGTATTGATCCTATGAATAAATAAACAAACAAGCCAACAAACAAATAATAAAAGATAAAAACTGGAGCATGAAGAGATGATGAGGCTTTCCAAATTGTTTTTCCTTATGGAATTGGGAAGACAATCCCACCCTGTCTCTATTCCCTCTAAAAAAATAAAAATAAATAAATATAAATATATATAAATAGCACTTCCTCCCCTTGCCGGACACTAACATGGCCCATGTGCCACCTAACATAATAACTGTGTGACCTTGGCTAATGCTATCAATTCACATTACTTTGGCCTGTTAGCTTCAAAAAACCTCACAAGGTTAACTGTGCAATGATTCAATGACATTTATCTAAGGATCAAAATATTATGAGATTAGAGTACAGAAAATAATACAGATGTCATATACTTGTTACAGTGACTCAGCAAAGATGGAAAATTTACGGTTGTGTTGCTTTGTCCACTCATGTATGAAATATTCATCCCCGCCGATCACTGTTGTTAGATGAATGTCATTTAACCCCATTTCAAAGGGTTGACAGAAGGCCTCCTGTGTTAAGTCACCAGAAGCCATCAGATGGGCTCAGAGGAGCCCCCTTCCTTCCCAAATGAGACGGAGGGCATCCGTTTTACTTTGCCGTATAAAAAACCATAGCGGAGACTTTGGAGCTCAAATGAATAGATAGCTTAAACACATTTCTTGATGTATTCCTTATTTAAAAATTATAGAAATCTCTAAACCCTGTGCCTGAGATGCCAGACCAGCCACTGATGAGCCCAGGAAAACAGGAGTTGATTTCGGGAAGAAATCAAACTGATTGGTGTATTCCTGCCTCCTTGCTTCTGTTCTCTTCACCCCAAACAAACATTCCCTTGGAGAGTAACCTCTCACTGAGGGAAATCTAAACACATCTTCATTATAAGAATGAACGAGTTTGGGCGCCTGAGTGGCTCAGTTGGTTAAGTGACTGCCTTCGGCTCAGGTCATGATCCTGGAGTCCTGGAACCGAGTCCCGCATCGGGCTCCCTGACCCTCCTACCTCTCATGCTCTCTGTCTCTCATTCTTTCTCTCTCAAATAAATAAATAAAATCTTTAAAAAAAAAAAAAAGAATGAACGAGTTTGTTGCTTGTTTAGGGGTAAGAGGACCATATTCTCCTCCAACTCTAGAGGCAATGAAGCCACTTTGAGTAGCGGATTTTTAAAAGGTCAGTCCTTACAAAGGCCTCTATGAACTAATCATCAATAAACAAGCAAAATCTTTCTGGAACAAACTACCTGCTTCTACGGGAATGAACAAACATTCTTTGCTCACCAAGACAGAAATAAAGTTCTCAGTTATGATTTTTACCAATTGATAAGGCAACAGTGGCTTTCATATTATAGGTTCTCAATAAATATTTCTAGGTGTGTTGGCTGAATGTTTATTCAGTACCTACCATGTTTCCAGGACCAGAGAAAAAATTTAAAAGTATAAGGCATGGCCCAGAGCTTCAAATAATTTATAGTGTATCTGTGTAAAACAGTGTGATGTATTTAATATAATTGGAAGTCAATATTAGGAAAATGGACACTGTAAATATCTATATTATAGACTTTAAGTTCTTTGTAGACTTTGAGGGGCAGGGAGTAAACATGAAAGGCTTTGTAGAAGAAGTGAATTTGGGACTTCTATTCCTTTATGCTGGGTTACAAGACCAATGTTAACAAATGACCAGAAACCGCAGTGGTTTACCAAACATCCCTTTCTCACTCACTCACGTATATGATACCAGAGGGTCTGCTCTGTGTCTTCATTATTTAAGGACCCAGTCTAAAGAAGCAGCCTCATTTTAATCTGCTGGCACAGAGAAGTAAGAGAAACAATGAAACCGCAGGATGGCTCTTGAATCTTCTGCACAGTCATCACATATATTACCTCCACCCACAGCCCATCGGCTAAAGCAGGTCGTGTGGCCAAGCCTCCCATCAAGGAGGAAGCGAGTATATTTTTCCTACTGGGAGGAACCCAGTAAGTCACTTAGCAAGCAGTGAGGATATATAATCCTCTTAGAGGGAAGGCAGCAAATAATACAACTGTGAGACATTATGGTACAATCTACCAAGAGCAGTACCAAAATGTAGGTATGGAATGGGGCTTGGCAGAATGAAGGGAGGGTTATTCTGGGGCTAGAAATGGCAGAAATATCTGGGTCAAAGGATATTTCCATAGTGATTTTATTTAAGATTTCTAAAGAGCCCTGCAAAAATGTTGTAATAATTTACATTCTAACCAACAGTGTATGACAGAATCTTTCTAACCCTATATATTAATAATATACTATGTATCGATTTATTTATATATTGATATTATATGTTGACATAATACATAATTCAACATATATAATTAAATATATATAATTGAACTTGGTAATTCGTGTTCTCATTTCTATTTCTATTTCTCTCAGTATGAGTAAGGATTTTAAATGCTGATTCCTGGCCAGAAATGTAGCATACCTGATTCCAAAGACTCCTGTCTTTGGAGTTATGGGAATGCCATTCTCCTACAATGGAAAAGTGCCCATGTGCTTTTCTCAACTCTCCTCATCTTGTTCTCTCTATTCCAACATTTACCAAACTGTGTCTCATGGAACATTCATCCCGGGAAATGCTCAGGTGAAGGTTGTAGTCAAATAAATTAGAGAAATACTGTGTACCAATCCTGTCAAACTCACAAGCTGGGTGTCCTTGAGGAAGTGACCTTCTTTCTCTGGCTTCTGTTCCTCCATGTGTAAAATAGTATGATAATAATGGTACCTACCCCATAGTGCTGTTGTAAGGGTTAAACTAGTGAACACGTTCAAAGTACTTGGCATATTAGTAAGTGCTCAATGTGTGTTTATTATTACTATTAGTATCTACAGGCTCTGGAAAATCTTGCAGCAAATAAACCTGTTTAACTTTGCTTAATTCAGATTTTCTCTCATTAATTTTTTTTTTTTTTTTTTTTTTTTTACTTAATGCATCCTGCCTTTGGGCATTCTTCTACTTTTACCTAATACCTGAATCTTCAGTTAGGGTGATAGGAACCCTCTCAAACTCCAAGCTCCCAAATGCCAGCTAAGGGCCAACCTTATAAGCAGGTTTTTCAAAGGATACTAGTCAGGCCTGTGGCATTAACTCTTTTCTGCACAATATTGAAATATCCATAAATATCTGGGATCCTTTGCTTTCACCTATGGGATGATATATATTTGATTTTCCCCTCATCCCTAAAGCTTTGAGTCTTCACATTTTTAGGAATGACTGTTGATCCTGAAAATGAAGTATTCACACAAAAATCCTCATGACAAAATTAGTTAGCATAAAAATACTGAAAATGTTACATTGACTGACTAGTGAAAATAAATTTACGTGGCATCAGGAAAGATGAATATTATCATGACACTAATAGGTAGCTCTGAAACATGCACCAACTTAAATTCAATAATGCATAAGTGTTTTATTTAAAGTGATATATTTTATGCTAGATGTTTGAGGAAAAACATTTAAGAAAATAAATGTTTATGTTATAATATAAATGTATGAACAAGGAGGTTAGCTCAGAAAAAAAGCAAAATCTAATATTTAGATTATAAAACCTTAAGTGTTGAGCAGGTAATTCAGCTTGAACACATTTACTTACACTGGTACGGCTCACATTTTTGTATTTACTGGGAACATCATATGATCTGCACATTTTATTACTATTCTTCCCTACGACTTCTTTTACAGTAGCTATTTATTTGTATCACAAAATCAGTGTTTATAAATTATAAAAGCCTGGGCAGCGTTTACCTTTGTGCTACCAATGAAAAATAAAAGTAAAATATAAGTAAATTAATAATATTAGCATGTTTACCTATCCAACAGAACATATTGTCTTACCAGTTTACTCAGCACGTCCGAAGCAAGTACTTTAGGTCAGGAGCTGTGGTAGGGACTAGAGAAATTTATTGAATACAACATAGACTCTTTCCTAAATGAATGAACCTCTAATGGGGGAGATGGGCTCTTACAGAAATGCAGCAGGTGTAAGGTGCTTCAACAGAACTGTGTGCTGGTCATTACGGAGACAGCATGATGAGAAGGGACATCTGGATAACGAGGGTAGGACCGGAGAGGCTTGGGTGGCACATGGAATGCACAGGACGTTCCTCCCAGGTAAACTCCAAGCCTTCCGAGGGCAGGGCCGTGTTTGTCCTGCTCCCCATGCCCCATCCCCGTCCCGGCCAGGAGCTGGGCATCCCTGCTGTGGCTACACGTTCACCTTCCACCGCAGGCTCTCTGCTGTCCCCACGCCCGGGGGTCAAGGAAGTGTTGCTACACAGAGATCTTTTGTCTCTGACAGGCCCCCAGGTGTTTCATGGATCAGAATCTAGTTTTAATTAGAATTTCTTGGCTTAGAGATTTTAGTACCATGTGGGTATAATTAGGAATCAGCTTGCCTCTGCCACAGATGGGACTTTGGTCTCTTGTGGTTAAATGCCTTTTGCGATTGTTCTACCCAGATTCCTGGCCAGAGACTTGCCTCCGTGCATCAGAATGGTAGTTTCTTCTAATATCCATAGACTAGCTCCTATATTATGTATGGATCTCTGGACATGGAAAGAATACCATTTAATCGGCTTAGACATACTAATCATTAATCATTGTTATCCATCCTTAAAACACAAACTCTACTAAATGTTTCGTTAGCATATTTCTGGCGAATGTGTGAATTTTATGTTTTTTTATTTTTGTAAAGATTTTATTTATTTATTTGACAGAGAGAGACACAGCGAGAGAGGGAACACAAGCAGGGGGAGGGGGAGAGGGAGAAGCAGGCTTCCTACTGAGCAGGGAGCCCGATGTGGGGCTCGATCCCAGGACCCTGGGATCAAGACCCGAGCCGAAGGCAGACACTTAACGACTGAGCCACCCAGGCGCCCCGAATGTGTGAATTTTAAAGTTTCAAATCTTCATTTCTTTTTAAAATTCATAAATCAGTCTTTTGATTAATTTAGCTGCAATATTCCCCATGAGTTAATCCCACTGGTGGAATTTGCCATGTGCCTTTGCTCTACCCTCTCAGAGAGGATGCTGTGGACATGGTGGTACCCGTAGTAGAGGTAAGTTATACTAATCACTACCATTGATCAAGTATTTGCTGAACGCTAGGAAGAAACTAAGCACTTTGCATGTATTGTTTCACTAAAACTTGGTAACAACCATATCTTGGGTTCTTTGTTTTACAGAGGCTGACCAGTTAAGGTCACAGAAGGTATGTTTCAGAGCTAGAATGCCAGTGTTGATTTGTTTGGCTGCTAAACCAGACATGAAACATCGAAGGTCCGTGCGACATCAACCAGCAGTGTCCACTGGAGATGCTAAGGCAAACTATCAGCTGGAAAAGCAAACTGGAAGCTGGAAAGGGGGGTTTGAACACATCCTTGGAAAAGAAGGTCAGCAATCTGCTTTGGGGTTGATGTTTCTCTGTATACGAGGAAATCCTGGGCAGTCCTGTCCCAACAGACAGGGATGTGACATTTTGTTCATGACAGTCTTTCTTTTATCGGGGAAATAGATATGCTTTATACACTGCCGCCAAGAGTACAGCCTGCCTCGCAACTCAGGCTGGCCCCTTCCTTCTTTTTCTTTTTTTTTAAAGATTTTATTTATTTGAGAGAGAGAGGGGGAGAGAACATGCAGGGGGAGCAGCAGGCAGAGGGAGAAGCAGGCTCCTGGCTGAGCAGGGAGCCCGATGCAGGGCTCGGTCCCAGGACCCTGAGATCATGACCTGAGCCGAAGGCAGACGCTTAACCCACTGAGCCACCCAGGTGGCCCAAGGCTGGCCCTTTCCTAAGAGACAATATATGTAACCTCAAAGGAAGGGAATGAAATAATGAGAATTTCTTCAAAATCTTTTATCTTGCATTGTATCGTGATAATGCTGTGCGTGTTTGCTGCTTTGCAACATCGTATCAAACAGGAAGGGAATCCTGCCTCTCAGCACAGCAGAAGATGACTAGAGCTGTAGCTGAAAGTCCTTCCTCTAGGATATAAAACGGGGAATCAGGTCATCCATGGCCCCAGGGCAGTAATGGCCAAGTTTTGCAAACAAAGCTAAGACCTGAGGTGAAGAGAGAAAGGAAGGAGGTAAGTTTGGCCTTTTGAAAGCGTTCAAGGAACAAAAACTCACAGTTAGAGAAATGATACAGCAGTTGAGTTAAATTACTAATTAATACTGAAAAACTATTTTAAATGCTGCCCCCTTCCAGGGCAAATTCACAGAAAGAACTAATACTTAAGACTTGACAAGAAACCAAATGAGGTCTCTTCTGATAATTAGTCAGAACTTTTCCTAAAACTTTTACCTTTTCTTTGGCCACAGAGACCCAGGATGACGGTGACGGTAGCAGACATTTATTTAGAACTTATTCTTCTATTTAATTCTCACAGCACCCCCATGACGTGGTATCAGCTCTGTTCACCTGTGCTCCCAATCATTCCACTCTACCGTAGTTGCTCCGTGTGAGTAACAGAAAAGAACTCTGCTGAGAATCTGCCTGAGGAATCGTGCAGTATCCATGTTGCCCCAACAACGTGGATATGGCAGTGTCAACACGTAATTCAACCTATTTTACTTAGGAATGGGGTTTTCTCCATAAAGCCAGAGACACTTTATTGGTGTTAAATATTTTTAGACCTTTTGATAACTAGGAGAACACATATTTTTTTTAAAGGAAAGCATGTTTTCCTCAATTCTGCCTTTTTGCAATCCCCTTGAGCATTGTAGGAAACTCACTGGATGTATTAGGACTCCTGTTAGATTTTATTGCCGTGTAACAAAATTACTATCAATGTACCAGCTTAGAGCAACAACGCTGGCTCACAGTTCTGTAGCTCTGAAGTCGGGCACCCCATGCCTGAATCCTCTGCTTGGGGTCTCACGAAGATGAAACCACAGGGTCAGCGGTGCTGCGTTCCTTTCCAGGACCGAAGAAGAACCCTCTTCTGAGCTCATTCAGGTTGTTGGTAGCATTCAGGCCTTCTAGTTGTAGGGAGTAAGGTCCTCCTTCCCTTCCTGGCTGTGAGGGGAGCTGCTGCCAACCTCCTGCAGCCATCCGCACCCCTCCTCATGGCCTTCCTCCTGCAGTCAGCATCAGCAAGTCAAAGCCTTTGGACTAGGAATCTCTCCAACTTCCTCTTCCTTTAAAGGACCCATGAGGGGGCGCCTGGGTGGTTTAGTCAGTTGAGCATCTGACTCTTCATTTCAGCCCAGGTCAAGATCTCAGGGTTGTGGGATCAAGCCCCGAGTTGGGCTCCCTACTCAGCATGGTGTCTCCTTGGGGTTCTCTCTCTCCCCCCGCCTCTACCCCACTCCCTGCTTGCACAGGCTCTCTCCCTCTCTCTTGCAAAACAGATAGGTAGAATCCTTAAAAAAAAAAAAAAAAAGAAGGGCTGGTGTGATTAGATCAGGCTCACCCAGATAATCTCCCTACTTGGGGGTCAGACTACTTGGGATGACAATAAAGTGTGCAAAATCTCTTCACAGCAGCGCTTTGATGATGTTCGATTGAATAGCCAGAGCAGGGAAGCAGGGAGGACGCATTTTTATAATGACACCTGCTACAGGACCAGTGGTGTATCTTATGAAGCTAAACTTGGCAGCAAGATACTGCTGTATAGAATCTGTCCACCACATTTAACCAGGATTTTACCACAATGAGCCTGCAGATCCCTCAGCAGGGATACTGACCATGCAAGGTCAGAAACTGCCCCACTGCATCCTTCTAGACCTCATGGTGTTTCTCCACCTCCCAAATGGAGGGGCTTTGAGAGACGAGTGGGTGGGTCCTGTCCGATATCTTAGGAGTGGGCAACATGGAGCAGAAGCATTGGAGCCTCATCCCCGCATCCCATCACTACCCCATGTTCTTCCATATTTCTGGGGACCACTTTGGTGCCTCTGATCAGTTTCTGCCTTCCCTCTCCCACCTACCAATTTTCCCCAATAATTTTTATTACTAAAATAAGCACCCAGCTTTCTGATTATGTACAACAGTATGAAAACTTATGGGGAGAAAGAAATCTTCCTGCAGATCCTCCCACACTCTTCCTTCTTCTTTCAGGCTCTGTGTGTGGGTAATGACAGTGGACCTGCAGGTGGCCAGAAAGCAAAGATTAATTTATACATTGAAAGAAAATGAGATGCCAGGTATCCTGAGCTTCTTAAACCCCATAGTGAGGGCAGTGGAACCTGAAATAAGCAGCAGGCCTGGGTCCTGCAGAAAGAGTGGGGGACAGAAATGGAAGAGGGGCTGAGAAAACTCACGCTGGGAGTGTGGAATTTGTAAGTGATGAAAGGAAGTGGGAAGCAGCAGTTTTCCTCCTTCCCCATCACTGCTGTTTCCATCCACACAGGCCCCCTCTGAGCTGAGAAATAGGAGCCGTCAGTCAGGGCGGGGTTTTGCTTTCAGGCAACATGGGAATGACAAGGTGTATCCCAAAGGGGAAGTGGGCTCTTGTTAGCACATCCTTTGCCCTTAGGCTTTCAGAAACTTGCTTACATGTAAAGGACGCACCCAGGTCAGTTTGACCTCGTTCAACCTCAAATCAACTCCAAGTTCAAAGCAGCATCTGGTAACAGGCTCTGCAGTGTGACAGGACCTATATGTCATTTTTATTTTTAAATGATACATGATTTTTTTCAGATGCGGTCCTAGTGCTCACACAGCAACTTCAATGTTCCAGCCACAAACACGAGGGGGTGGGGAGACTGGGAACCTTAGCTGTCCAGGCCACATCCCAAGGAGACAAACGAGCCTGCCAGACACCCAGGAAGGTTTTCCATATGTCATATTTCCTAAGACATAATCCCTGTCCAGCCAGTCTGATGCAGTAAGACTGGACCTCCAGAATTCTTCTGTAATCCCTCAGCTTCTAAAGGACCAAAGAGATGGCACAGCATCCTAAAATTCTATACCAGGTTTCAACTTTCCCAAAAGACAACTCTTAGAGCAGTAGGAAGTTCACTTGTTCTCGCTGTGTAATGGACACACAAGAAACAAAAGGAATAATAAGCATGCAGCCCCCAGGCTCAGAAAGTGGAAAGCAAGCTGCCATATTGGTTATAGAATGGATAATGATGGAAAGTGATCCCTGGGCTTCTTGGTTTTTCTTCACCATTAATTGTGAGTTAATTGCAATTGCACACTCATCTCTAATTGGTTTATTTACACCTCAGGTTAGTCATTAAAAGGTGACGATCACTTTTATTTGTCAGAAAGTAAAAAATAGCCCCAGCGCATGACCGCTAGGCCAAATGTTCCCAAGAAAGCTTAAACAGCTTTTTCAGAATATGAACAAAAGTTGGGCGAGGCTGCACTGTGAGATAGTGCAACGAGCTAGAGATAAGACTACTCTGATGTGTCTGAACCCAGAGACAAGGATGGTCTGCAGCCACACAAATATCAGGCACACACGGGTGACCACTGCTTCTTGACCAATGGACAGTGACTCCACTTTAATTCCTCCACCTCCAGATAAAATTTACCAAAACACTCTCTCACTGCCAGAACCGTACTCCACTTCCCCTAAACACTGCTGAAAATAACCCAGCAAGAGCCCAACTGCAAGTTCCCTCCAGCCCCTTCTCACCAAAATGACCAACAGCTCCCCTTGCAGGGCTCCTCCTGCCTCAGCGAGGGGACTACACCTGATTTTGCTCGACCACAGCTGAGTCCTGCTCGTCTCGCCTGATGTGCTTCTTCATATCTGAATGGCAATAACTCAAAGTCCTACAACTAAAGCATTTACTGTCCAAACCAGACACCAGACATTATAACAAGTCTGCAGAAAACTCTCCATTCCATACATCATTTGATAAGGGATCTTTACACAGTATGGAAGACTGTTTTTTCCAAAGATGGCCCAACAGTACTTCCCATTTTACATGCTCTTCCACAATATGCCTTTTTCTTCACCCATCACAAAGTAAAGCCTAATCCCACTCTCCTTGAGTCTGAACTGGCTTTGCCAACTCTGGTGGCTTTGGAGTCTATGTCTACAAAGTTCATGCAGCTTCCCGCCAACTCTCCACTAACATCAGCTGTCTGGATGATCCCTCCTCCCTAGATACATCTTCTTAGGATCCAGCTGCTGTGCTGCCAATAGCGGACACCACATGGGGACCTAGTGTTTGGTGCTCCAGTTAATAGACTCAACTGAGCCCAGCCCAGGTGCCAAAACACATGAACACAGAGCCTCCAAAGTGAGTCCAGCCCTCAGCCATTCGAGTCTGCCCAGCTGAGACCCCAGGCATGCTGGAGCAAAGTCCTGCCCACTTTTCTAGACCTATAGAATCTATGGGCATAAAAAATTGTTTGATGCCACTAAAACATGTATCATTCCTTGGTTTTGGGATTAGGCAGAGGATAGAGGTTGGAAAGGCCTCATGGAGACTATCCATAAGAACTTAGAGGACAGTGAGGACAATGTTTTTGGAAGCTGGAGAAATGGGGACTTTTGTTATATAGCAGGAGAAAGTTTTGCAAAATCATCCCTTGTAAAAACATGGAAATTATCTCATGAATGGATGGATCTAAGATGATTTCCAAGCAAAACATCAAAAACATCAACTGGGGGTGCCTGGGTGGCTCAGATGGTTAGGCGTCTGCCTTTGGCTCGGGTCATGATCCTAGGGTCCTGGGATCGAGTCCTGCATCAGGCTCCCTGCTAGGCGGGGAGCCTGCTTCTCCCTCTGCCTCTGCCTCTCTCTCTCTCTGACTCTCATGAATAAATAAATAAAACATTTAAAAACAAAAACAAAAACATCAACTGGTTTCTCTTAGCTGTATTAAATGAGATACAAGCAGAGAGAGAGAAGTGCTATATAGGGAATTATTCCTTTTCCAGAAGAATTCTAGGTATTATAAAAGAGGCAGGACTTCTGAATTCAACAGTAAAACTGGATCCTCAATCCCAATCTCTCTAGAAAGCCAAAGATTCTCAGATGAGGAAATGGCTTCAATGCAGGAGCAAACCCATGCTGGGCTGTAGGATCCTTGCTAAGCCTCATGACATGATTCAGCTGAAGACCTAAGGAGCTTGAGGATGTACATGGAAAACCCTTCCTGTGAAACAGTAGGGTTCCCATGACAGAAGAAAGGGAAGTGTGGCTGTGGCTTGTGTCTAATGGAGTGAACTCCCATAAAGTCAGAGAATCCACAAAATTTTTAAGAGATTTGTATAAACACTATCAGCTTGACCTGAAAAGTACAGGGATAGTACAAAATGGAGAGAGATCTTTGAATCCTCAAACTTCTGTGGGCAAAATCAGGCCAAGAAAACCACCTAGTTGCAAACATAGTCTAGTTTTTACATGAAAATTAGGATGACTCAAAGGGCAAACTAAGAGAACAGGTGAAGCCAAGAACCACAGAGAATCATCACCACGAAGCAGTACTAAGTTCAAATTGCATAACTGGGATATCATATGCCCTAACTCATAACTGAAATTTTAAACACCTTATGGGACAAACAAAACACGTAACATAGTTGCATATGGCCAATGTCCCAAAAGTTTTTCACCCTCAGTTTATAGGAAGGATAGAGTCATGTACTGGAAATCAGGGCCATCCCTAAAAATCCAGGAAGAATGATTATGATTGATATAAAAACTTCAGAGAATGTCTAGATGATCTGTAAGAATATTTACTGTTTCTTGTACGTTGTAGATTTACTGTTAAATTCTCCTACTTTGAATTGAATTTGTTAAACTGAAGCTACCAAATAATCGCATTCAAGATCAAAGTAAGAAAAAAGAATTAGAAAATTAAATAAGACACATTAAATAAAAAATTGAAAACTTCAAGATCAGTTTATTGTTTGAGTTGAAAGGATCGTAGAGAACCTTAAATCTAATCCATTTATTTTATTCCTGAAAAGAATGGAAAGCCAGAGAGGTTAAGTGGTTTGTCTAATATCAAACAGGTAACTATTAGCAGAACCACAAGGAGCCCTATCTGCAAACATATGTGAAATAAAAAGATGTCCTCATCTGATAATTGAAGACAGAGTGGAGAAGGGACAGGTCACTTGCCCATCTCTATCCCAACACCAACGGCAAATTTGCATTGGACTGCATTTTCAGTAGAAAGTGTCATTTTAATTTAAAATTAGACTGGTTTCTGGGCCTTTGACAGGGCACTGTGGAATTCCTGGGGTCAGAGAGATTTCAGGACCCCTCAGATAACATTCAGAGCCAACTTTGAACAACCAAAACAGAGCAAGGGCAGATTATTAAAATAAGCTCTCAAAAATAAAAGGCACTCAAAATAGTCCTGAAGTTTGAAGTCACTCTGTGTAGTCTCCAGTATGTTTGTTGTGCTTCCTGACTCAAAGCTTTTATGTGCCTGCAAACTCACATATTTTCCTTGTGCTTCCCAAATGCCATTACTGCATATAGTTGCCTCCAAAAATCTGAAATTGTCTTTACTTTCATGATGTTTCTCTTGCCACCATTCCCACTGAGACACAATTCTGCCAGCAGAGAAACCGTGAGCACAGAAAGTATCTAAAAATTACAGGAAGCAAATGCGTGTTATGTTTCACTTGCAAGATATTTAATGCTCTCTTTTGCCCACATGAGCAAACTACCACCAAAAAAAAAAAAAAATAGTGTTCCTTTGGCACGACTTTTTCAAATGGTGAGATGTTGCACCTGTTAATGAAGGCTCTGTTGGGGGCCTGACCTTCAGTGACAAGGGGTTTACTAAACTCCTTTGGTTTCAGCCTCTGACTGGGATAGAACCAGATAAAATGCTTACGTAAATGCTAATAAGAAACCCTTTTAGTTGAGAGTTTTGATGTTACCTTTGCACTGTGGATTGGAGATTCTCACCTAATACATCATTAACAGGCTGGGTTTGTTTTTTTCTCTACCCATGAAGTACACTGAAACTTTTTTGATTTCTTTAATATCATTTGTTAACCAAGGTTAAAACAGACATGACTCATTCTACTGTCGCTAGTAAGGTTGTTTCTTTTTTAATTGCACAATAATACAGAAGCAAGTACAACTTGAGAATGTTAGAGTCTAAGCTGAGTGATCAAAAAACTGATCTTTAAAAAAAAAACAAACTGTGACTCTGACAAAGATTGGGATCAGATGTCCCACTTAATAGAATATTGAAATTTGTCAAAGGCAATAAATAAGAAACAATTTTGCATATTAACAATAATTCACTATGAAATCATGAAGTTGTAGACATGGTGCTTCTTTATTAAGTTCTGAGGACGATCTATATCTGATTCACTGCAGGTTCTTCTAACTTTTTCAAATACAGATTCTTGGGCTTCACCCTAGATTTATTGAATCTCTTTCTTAGAATCCACATTTTAATAAGTTCTATAACTGACTTAACATGAAATTTTTGAAAATCATCTTTATGGAGGGACACAGAGTACTGTTCTTCCACCCCCTCAAGTAAGTTTAATCTAACTTTGTAGTTAGGGTCTGTCCTCGGGTTAGAGAATTTATTTCATCATAATGATAGTCAGAAACTGGTCTATCAGATTACCACGCACCAAATAATTCAAGAAGTATTCTTAATAAATGCTGTTTTGTTTAGATCCTCAGCTCTGTAATGCACTAACTTGTCTGTTTCTTTCTTCAGCAACAAAAGCAAAGGCTAAAAAAGAATAGAAAGGACTTTATTCACATATTATCAAGACCAAACATACAGATCTCTCAAAGAGTTTCAAAAGATGGTTTTGGAAGAACAGGCTGTATGACACAGAAGTTAATTAAGTAGGTTTGGGTTAATGTGCAAATAATTTGTCCTGAATGACTATGTATGCTCCACGCTCATTAGTGGAGAATGAGAGCTTCTGAGGTAGGAACGAATGGGCAGGTGCACCAGCTTGGCCAGCCACCTCCCTTCTGGAACCCTGCAGAACTCAATTAAAATTGTACTGCCCTTGTGAACGGCGTGCTTTATTAACGTGCTTCCAGTAAACGTTTGCTCTCAACAATCCTAATACAATTTAACGAAAGAGAAGCCCTTACGTGAAAAAATGTTGTGTTTCACAAGGGGCTGAGTTTTATATTCTGCAAATCATTATTGCTACCTCCTCTGGCCTGGAGAAACATGTTTGCTATTACCTACAAAAACGGGGAAGTGTTTCAAAGTAAATATCTGTGAAACAATTACACTGAATGGATCATTGGAAACTTTTACATGTATCTGCATAGTTTTTTTGTGAAGATAGTTAACAAAAATTAACTTTTCATTTATGCCAAGAAGAATTAAATAAACAAGTTACATGAATGTTATAATGTGATTTTAATAGTCAGTAAAAACCTGGAAAATATCTGCTTCATCATCTTCAGCCCCCAAATAACAAACTATTGCTTATGGTCATTAAAACATGTAAGTACATCATGCAAAACTGGATTAACCTATCAACGGAAATTAAATTATGACCATTCATTTTGTTGATTTTTATCAATAAATTAAGTATTGAAAGGCTTAGTCCTATTCAGTCAGGTGCAGTTTTAATTGGAAAGAGACCCATCACATGGCTCAGGAGTAACTGACCTAAACTGGTAATTCTTGATTTGACAGAACTGTGAATTATTGTGATTTCTCACCCTCAGAAGGCTTTTAATAATAGGCAAGTCTTTATGCAGGAAAATTTGCTTCTCACATTGATTCATTTTTTTTTCCTGGAGTGAGTTGAAAGTGGAGAAAGAAAGGCAGATAGTCTATTGTGATCCCACTATTGAGAAAATTAGTCCAGGGAGGGTCCTGAGAGCCAGGTCTGGTAGCGGGAACCAAGGACTCAGCCATTGCTGACTCTGCTGGGTGGGGCGGCTCATCAGACTGCTCTCCCCACGTGACACAGATCAGGTTCCGCTGAGTTGCTCCCCAGAATCGACAGCAGCATTTTCTACGCTAAAACCTCACTCAGTGTTGAAGCCCAGTTGTTCTTAATAATCCCAGAGTCAGGGGCGCCTGGGTGGCTCAGTCGGTTAAGCGACTGCCTTTGGCTCAGGTCATGATCCTGGAGTCCCGGGATCGAGTCCCGCATCGGGCTCCCTGCTCAGTGGGGAGTCTGCTTCTTCCTCTGACCCTCCCCACTCTCGTACACACTCTCTCTCACTCTCTCTCTCTCTCTCAAATAAATAGAATCTTTAAAAAAAAAAAAAAAATCCCAGAGTCAACCTCTCAATCCTACATTAACTCCACAGGAAAATGAGCTCGTGGTGAGAAGCCCAGTCTCGTCCCACAGAACCAGCAGAGTACTCCTGGGGCTTGGCAATCTCTTTCTTCCATGGAGAAGACTTCCTCCTCCAGAAACAAATTCTTACCATTGGAAGGAGAAAGACCTTTAAGGCTCACGTTGCTGTTGGAGCTACTAGAGGCCTAAGAGGGTCCCATGTCTAAAAGGTAGAGACCCTGGAGGGTGCTCAGGGCCCGGTGATTCTGTGGCTAGGGGACCATTTCCGGAGCCACACAGATCCACATCCAAACAGACAAAGCAGTTGGAAAAAGCCCGAGCATTGGTTTCTTTACCTGGTAAGATACTATTCCTTGAATCATTCCTACACAAGGGGAGGTAATCAAAATTATGTCACCACTCAATTATTGAAATCATTTTATAAAAGGTAGCATAAAAGAGCACTATTCACAGTAGCTAAAAGATGGAAACAACCCAAATGTCTATTAATGGATGAGTAGATAAACACAATGGAGCATATCCATATAGGGGAACATTATTCAGCTATAAAAAGGAATGAAGTACCCTTACATGTCACACCATGGATGAACCTCGAAAGCATTATGCTGAGTAGAAAACGCCAGCCACAAAAAATCAGATAGTGTATGATTCCATTTCTATGAAATATCCTGAAGAGATAAATCTATAGACATAGAAATTTTCTAGTGGTTTCCAGGCGTTTGGAGGATGGGCAGTGACTGCTTCATGGGAACAGCATCTCTTTTGGAGATGATGAAAATATTTGGAACTAGACAGAGGTGATTCTTGGGCAACATCATGAATGAACTGAATGTCACTGAACTGTACCCTTTAAGATAGTTCATTTTATGTTATATGAATTTTAAAACTAGGCATATAGTAAATGTTACTCCATTAAAATTTGATTAAACTTAAAAAAGATTTAAGACTCTTAAAAGCACGGGAGAAAATAATAATTTGTTATCTGAAATATTATGGATTCTAAATGACCCCACATTTAAAAATCATATGAATAAATGTATTTAATTAAAACTATGTTTAGCCTCTCTTTCCACAGTACAGTTATTTTTCAGAGGCCAATTCAACAGCTACTGTACTTTCATTTTAAGTGTATGTGACTTCAACTTAGGGGATACTTACGGCCAAAATAATATCTTAACAATCAGTCATCCCTCCTTTCCTGCATGCAGGGGTGTGGTTGGTAAAGCATCCCATGCTGGATTTTCCTTTTCACACACAGAAGCAATACAGAAACTCCTCAACCTTCAGCCTTCAAACCCTTCAAACCCTTGCACAAAACAATGTTAGAATAATGTGCAAATGATTGATTCAACATAAAAATAAATACTCAGCCAA
Organism: Phoca vitulina; assembly: GCF_004348235.1. Taxonomy (NCBI): domain Eukaryota; kingdom Metazoa; phylum Chordata; class Mammalia; order Carnivora; family Phocidae; genus Phoca; species Phoca vitulina. The sequence continues at coordinate 2,824,442 of NW_022589781.1, read as the reverse complement.
GCTCAAAGGTAAGAAAAAAATCTCCAAATGAGAGAAATAGCAATGGAACTCAAAGCCAGATCAGTGAATAGTAGTTGAAGCTTTATCAGACTGATGCACCCATTAGGCGCTGGGATTTTGGCCCCCAGTTAAGAACCGTTTTAAAAACTCTAAGTCCATTCTTGGTGGAGAGCTAAAACTTTCCTGCATAAACCAAGGACCCAAAAGGGAATTATCCCTCCCCAGACCAGTAACCAAAACAATCTGTCCATTCATTCAAGATCTTAACCTAGATGTGGAGCTTCCTGGGCTTGTGATGAAAAGTCAATCTTGAGAATTCAAACCATTAATTTGCCCCATGTATACTCATGGAGCTCAAGTTCTTACCATCTTTCCACTATCCACAAAGTATTAACACCCACCCAAGCAGAGAAACTAATGTAAAAACTATCTCCATAGTCCAGGACACACGGTGGACTCTCATAAAAAAAGTTCCCACTGAAGAACTCCTGGCCTCGATTCCTTTCGACGCTCCAGATAGTCACGGTCAGTCGTGCAATAGGATTGTGGTAAATTATGCTGATTTGCCAAGTGGGATCTAGCTTCTAATCTAATAAAGAGAGAAATACGACTAGCAAGTGAACATAACTTTAGGTAAGATACTACTGTAAGATCAAAAGAAAGAAAATATGTGGTCAATTGGAAAGGGGAATTATGAAAAGTGAAAAAATCCCTTATAGTTTGTATTGTATTTTTGAGTTTTCAAATGTCCTTTCTCATCCAATCCTCCCAAAAATCTTGTGAGGTGGACCCCAAAATATTATCTCCTTTTGCAGATAATTGAACCTAGGGTTGGAAGGTTTCAATGACAGAGCAAAACTTGGTGGATTTAGCAGAAGGGGGCCAGAATTTGCCACCCCTAAATATGCCCCTTTGGCATATTATTTGGGGCTGCTTATTTTTAAGAAACAGCAGACATAGGTGAAGCCCTGAAATTTAAGAGGTTGCATTTCTGTAAGAGATATTTACATTTTTTTTTTAAGATTTTATTTATTTATTTGAGAGAGCGCATGAGAGAGCGTGGGAGGGGCAGAGACAGAATCTCAAGCAGACTCTGCACCGAGCACAGAGCCCGACATGGGACTCCATGCACAACCCTGAGACCATGACCTGAGCAGAAATCAAGGATCGGTTGCTTAACTGACTGAGTCACCCAGGTGGTCCATGTTAGAATTTATACTTAAACATTTTTAAATATGACCTCTTTTTCTTCCATTAAAAAGAGCCAAACACTCTCGCACCATTACCAGAACCAAGATCCCGTTCAGGAAAATCAGAGCGTTTCTTCAGCTGAACTGTCAAAGAACAACAACAAAAAAAAATGTATGGAACGGAGTTAAACAGGGAAGGAAGACTTTATCTGAGGTTACTGCAAGAGGGGAGAGAGATTGAACTCAATTCTGCTGAGAGAAAATGCGGGAGAGTTTCTACGTGCTGGGGAGCTCGTGGGTAAGCATCACGCTGAACTCTGATTTTCTGTTTCCAGATTATAACCTCCAGTTATTTTTTTTTTTTTAATTTCTCCATGCACATACAGGCATATACCATATGTCTTATTTAAACACAGTAGCTTTTAGAAAATAAGGGTTATTTGGGGCGCCTGGGTGGCTCAGTTGGTTAAGCGACTGCCTTCGGCTCAGGTCATGATCCTGGAGTCCCGGGATCGAGTCCCGCATCGGGCTCCCTGCTCGGCAGGGAGTCTGCTTCTCCCTCTGACCCTCCCTCCTCTCATGTGCTTGCTCTCTCATTCTCTCTCTCTCAAATAAATAAATAAATAAATCTTTAAAAAAAAAAAAAAGAAAATAAGGGTTATTTGTACTTTCTTTTACAAAATATAGGACAGGTCTTCAGAGTGGAAGGAAAGTAAACAATTCTGTCCATGAAAATCCTAATAGTCATCACATGATAGTTGCCGTTTGCCCAGAAACGTCCTCTGTGCATTGTCCTCCTCGTTCCATGTAATCCGTCCATGATTCCTGGGAAGTGGGTACTATTATTAGACAATTTTGCTGACCAGGACAGTTTAACATCCCTTGACTGAAGCTCAGACAGGGTTCTCTGCGATGCCAGGCCTCTGAGCTCCCTTTGCTCAGAGCATTTCTTTAGAAAACTTGGAATCGTGAATTCTTTCTCTCCCTTTTGAGATGTAAATTTTCTCTCCAGGATCTGGGGAGTCATTGCTCTGAAATATGATATCATCAAGACAGGTAGCATCCTTACCTCCCCGTCTCTGGGGGAAGGTAAAAACCTCACTTCTATAAGTGCTAATTAGCACACACACATGGCCTGATCACCCTGACCACCCTCCCCTCAGCGTGATGCTTACCCACGAGCTCCCCGGCACGTAGAAACTCTCCCGCATTTTCTCTCAGCAGAATTGAGTTCAATCTCTCTCCCCTCTTGCGATAACCTTAGATAAAGTCTTCCTGCCTGTTTAACTCTGGTCCATACTTTTTTTTTTCTTTGACAGTTCAGCTGAAGAAATTGAGCTGTATGAAGTTTTCTTAACTTGCCTGATACCACCTCCTGATCTGTGAGGCTAGAACTCGATCCTTATTACAATAAGGACAAAAAAGATGCCCAGCGGACACTTTCTGAGCCCTCTACCCTCCACAAGAGAAACGGATGAAAACCAAGGAAATGCTGCAAGGGATGGCTCAGATGATTAAGTTTCTGTCTGGATTTCACAGGGTGCCCTTTGATACGTGGTGAACACCTGTGATTTCACCTGCCCCTGTAAGCTCTGTGCCCTGTACACACCCGGGTTACACATGGGACAGGACACACACTGCTGGCCTCCTTGGTGGGTCCTCCCAGAGCCTTCAGGGTGGCAGCCTCTTCCTCTGACTCTACTGCCCATTGTGTCAGTCCCAGGAGAGGCAAGGGGACCCTTCAGGCGCCAGCTTCCCCATCAGAGCTAATAACATGGTGGGGGAAGTAGGTAGCCCTTCCCAAGGAGCTGGACGTGCTCTCCACTTGTGGTCCCTGCTACCACCCCCGCCCCCGAGTCACAAGGAAACCCTCCCCTCTCTCTCTCTCTCTCTCTCACACACACACACACACACACAACACACACACTCACACACTCACACATTTAGCGTAATTTCCACGACTTCAAGGGGAGGTCCTGGCTCCTTCCATCCTTTGTGTCTACCCACCCGTTGGCAACCTTCTGGCCATCTACCACCAGTATCTAAATTCTTAATTAATGAAGTGCTGTCCTCAGACTCAAAACAAAAACAAAAACAAAGACATTTTGTAAAATGACAAATTTGAATACAACTTTTAAGACCTTGGACTCTTTGCCCAAACGCCAAAGTCTTCGCCCACACACCCGTTGGCCGAGCCCCTGCAGGGAGGCTGAGCCCCCAGAGCCTTCTCCCACCTTCTCCAGCCCTGACCCCTCAGCCTCCTGGGTTCTCAACATTCTCAAAACAGGAGAAAATTCAGAGTGTTTCTTTTAACGAATCCAGAATCTTTCCAGTTTATTTTGTCCAAGTTATCATTTGTCCCCTAAAAATATTCTTTTTAATTTTAAATGAAATTCCATCACCTGCATTCGTTTTAGTCCAGGCTGCATACAGAGAGGCGTCAGCCCAGCTGGAACCCACTGCAGAATCTGGGCCCCACACACCCGAGCAACCAAGCACAAACTTGCATGGTCCCAGAGTGCCATCTACAGTCGAAATGTGGAAATCACAGCCTCCGCGTCAAATGACCTTCTCTTCTGCGAAAAGCTGTGCAAAGTGCCAGGGGCTCACTGTCTTCCCAGAGCGGCCAAATGAACCGGTCGCAATATCCACACACGGGGGGGGGGGGGGGGGGGGGG
>NW_022589781.1:2719960-2820474 GCF_004348235.1 Phoca vitulina | reverse complement strand
GGGGTTAAGATATAAGAATTAAATGATGTAACTGCATGTTAGAAGGCCCCGTCTGGATACGGTGTGGAAAATGGTCCCGATGGTTCTAGATGGAAGCTGGGAGATGCCAAGAGATGCTGGAACAAAGCAACCAGCAGTCAGCCGCGGTTTACAGGGTCAGGAGGTGGTGAGACTTTCTCCCTGAATATGTTGTGAAAAGGAGCCGATGGGATTTGCTGAGCGGCTTGATGTAAGATGAGAAAGGGAGGAGTCCCAGACAATTCCAAAGTATTTAGCCTGAGCAGTGAAGAAAACTGTATGGTCATTTCCTAACTTGGGACATATTTGGTGAATCTCAGTCTAACGTGATCCTATAACTGTATACATAGAGTCATATGCCCGTGGGCTCAAGGTGCCTCTCTGAAATAGGCCCTGAGGGTCCCAGGAGAGCTGTTGGATTAGGCAGAGGGGTCATGGAAACTCATCAGTGCCATAAATATGCTCCAGAGCTTAGAGGATTTGTCTAGAGCAACAGCTCAGAAAAAACACACGTGAGTCCTTTACAAAGGCCTGCCCAGCAAAATCAGCCCAAACCATAGCCCCCTAGGTTAACCCCAGTTCTCTATTACAAGAGGTTCAAAGAAAACTCAAGAGCCACGCAAACCCCAATAATCTAACTCTCCACGCCTGGGAATGCACTAAAGCCAGCATCCATGAAGCTCCTGGGTAATGGGTCAGTTTTGGTCAGTCTTACCCGGGACGCTCTTTGCAGCTCCTGGGTGCTCTGAGTAATCTGAGGGCAGTTAGGAGTCCCTCTCCCCTGAACTTTGATTATGCTCTCTGTGCAGCAGAGACAGCATTCAGCAGTGACAAGCCAAATAAAGAGGTGCCCTTCTTGTAAGGGTTATCGTTCGGTCTAAGCTTAGCTGCCCCGAACTTACATAGATGCACCTAGTCGTGGGTCCGCTGCATTTTCCCCCAAAGCAGCTCCCTCAGCCCCGTGTGTTCCAAGTGGGGACTAGCGCACACACTGTGCTTGCGGAAGGCCTAAGTTCAGATGTTCATATGTTGTGATCTTTCTTAAGGACCTGTTATGTGCCCGGGACTGTGCTCGATTCACGGGTTGAATGATTAAGACGGTCCCTCTTTCAAGGAATCTGACGGAAGAGAAAGCCAAGATGCGAGAAAAGCAGTGATAAGATTTTACTTGTGAGATTTAATGAAATAATATGTGCTTCATACTCTGCTTAGCACATAAGCACACATTAAATATTAGCTTCACCCAGAATCTCAATTCAATCTCAGTTTACCAAAATTAAAAAGAGGAGGAAAAGAGGACCCTCCTTCTGTCCCATTTCCTGCAGCATAATTCAGTCCTCAGGCCCCCCCCATCTTTCGAAGCCCCCTTTCCTGCCTGTCCTACCCCCCCCCCTTCAGTTGCCTGGTCCCCTCCTCTAGCTCGAGGACACCTCTTGCATCTGTCCCTGCCTTCCTTGCTCACTCCCCATTACTCTCTACCCAAATCAGGTAAAGCGTTCACCTGACATTTCAGGCCCCAAGACGGCTGCATCTCCAGCACGAAGCCATCCCTGCCTCGGCCAAACTGGGTCTCACTGGCCCCAGATCACCTCCTGCTTCACTCTTGCTTTGCTGCCGCTGAGAACCCCTCCTCACCGTCTTAACCACCTTAATGAATAGAGGGCCTATTCATTTTTAAACATCTAACTCCTCCACAAAAACTTCTCTTATTCCCCAAATCGGACGTGGTGTTTTTCTCCTTTGGACCCGCCTGGAATTTTCTTCATATCCTGTTTTGTTATTTCATATCCTACGATTGAATTCTTTTTCATCTCTTCTGCACCAGCTTGTACATTTCCCACAGGCCCATTCTGTGCCGTCCACCTCCAGCTATGAACATGTCTGGAGAAATTTAAAAGGAAGACAACGGCTACGGAGAGCTTTGGGAATAGATCGTTGGTATGCCAAGGGAAAGAGATGGCCTTTCGTCCTCAAGTCTACTGTGGAAGGCTTGGTGAGACCTCTCCCAGAGCTCGTGTGTCCCTCCCATCTGGAGAACTCGCCCTCGGAGAAGCTTGGAGGCCAGCATTTGGCCCTGTCAGGAGCTGCTGACCGGTGAGTCAAAGGAGAGGAGGGTGCATCAGGAGGGCTGTAGTCTCAGAGTTTGTGAGGGCAAATGAGGGCATTTCCTTGAACTAGAAATGCCTCAGGAGAGAGAGCATCGCAGAGCCAACCATCCTGCCCGACAGGGATGCCTGGAGGAGTAAACAGAACTCTGGAGGTACCACCGGGTGGCCGGGGCCCGAGGAAGGACTCGCAGCAAGCTCAGAAGAACACAGGTCCCACCTGATGGGACGGCAGGCGCGCAGCCCCAGTTACAGGAGGTGGGACCGCAGTGGAGGGGGGACTGGAAATCAGTCTGTGAAGAATCGACAACAGAAAAAGTCAGCTTGTCCCCGGAGCCCCACATCCCACTGATGAGCAATCTGCGGGGGTAAGAGCTCTCTTGTTCCCTTTCTCTCATGGACCTGCCAATCCTGGGGTTTCGGAAACCATAGTCAGGAAGATGGTGGAAGGAGAAAGAGAAACAGTAGGTGAGGAGCGAGGGGAAGCCGCCCACGTGCCCTTCTCTAAATGCATGTTCCCTCTCTTGGTCAGGCTTGAGCTGGGGGACGGGGGGGGGGGTCAGCGTTTTAACTCTCGCACAGGAGTGGGTTCCAGCTGACGCCTCTCTGTATGCAGCCTGGATTAAAACGAATGCAGGTGATAGGTCATTGGGAAACCTAATATTTCCCAATGACCTTCACCGCTGTCTTACCCAAACCTAACCAGGGACTTGGAGGGATGGAGAGGAGCGCGAGGTGTGAAGCTTCATGAATGCACCCCGGAGCCATGCTTGCCAGAGGCTACAGTCCAGTGAGAACTCAGGGGGCTCAGCTGTTGGCATCGCTCTCTGCCCCTGTGCGCTGGTGCGTCCCGCATGCAGGATGCTCGTGTCTTTACTCCATTCGGACGGTTAGAAAGCCCTCCTGATGGCCAGGAAGCAGGGATGACACAGCCTCTGTCACCAGGCACCGACGGGGACCAGGAACAGTGGAAAGAGGGTGACATGCTCGGCAGAGATGCACGAAGTGCCTCCAGAAGAGAAAAAGGACCAAATAGTGTCTGAGGAGTTCAGGAGGCAACACAGCAGAAGAAATGGTTGAACTGCTCCAGATACGTTTGTCAACTTTGAACTGTTTGCCTTTTGCTACCTGGAAAATACACAAATTTGGAAGGGGCAGGAAATCTGGATGGTTCCGCTGGTGAAGGCCAAGAAAATGCTGGTGGGAAAATGCTGGGTTTCAGTCTTGCTGTGCAGGAGTAGGGCTGAGGCTCCCAGCTGCAGAGAGCCAGCCGTGGGGGTGCCTGGCCGGTGCCTCCCCTCAGGCTCCCAGAAATACTCCCCTACTCCACTGCCCAGGACGCCATGGAGACCCATTTATTATTTTATCCGAAGATTCTGGTAAAATGCAACTATCTCTGAAGAAGGCGTAGATGACTCCATTTCTATTAACATCTTAGCAGGAAGGCTGTTGGGCTGTTTTGTGGGGACAAGTTTTGATATAGAAAAAGGTGGCAATGCATGACATTTCAGGCTGCCAAAGGAAAGACACAGAGCCCTTCTCCCTGGTTCTCCAGAAAACAGCCTCTTTGACCCTGAGACCTGCATGCAGATGAAGAAGGGCTTGTCCTGGGGAGCAGGACCTAGGAGGGCTGAGAGAAGCGAGGTTGGGCAGAGATGGTGCTGAACTACATTGCAACAGAGGCATCCGCAGACCCGGTGCAAACTCAGACTTGTCCCCACTGAGGCAGAAGACCAGGCTGCTTTGAGGGAGAAAGGCAGCTCCTGGGCACGGCCTCAGCCAGGAGTCCTCAGCAAGTGGCGGCGGAGGGTGGGGCTGGGTGCTTTCCCTGCAGTGTTCACCGCAGGCTCCAGGGAGGCCTTCGAACCAGAAAATAGAGATCCTGTCCACAGCTGAGCACAGACTCCCCTACTCTATCACTCAGCCACATTTTAGTAGTTTATTTCTGTACTCATTCGAAGTCCTCCCAGTATTAACTGTCTACAGTTTCCTCCAGCTCCTGAATATTCAAGCCTCTTCTCAGGCAAACAAGTAAGAAATGTTATTTCAGGGTCAAGAGATCAGATAGAAAATGAGTCAGAGATTAAAGGAAGTATGGGGTTTATTGGCCCCTCTGCTCAGGAGCACCTTTCTGAGGACTGACCCGGGACACGCCAGGAACAGCTGGTGCTCAAAGATGCCTTCGTACACATCACCAGGATGCCCTCGAGGTCTGGTATCTAATTCTGTAGGTTTCTGGATGTCATTAAAGAGTGTCGTGGGCCAGAAATTCCCATCGTACATTCTACAGTTGTCTAGTGCCAGAAAATTTGCTGCAGTCCATGGGCCAAGCACTGGGCTTGGAAGAAGCTGTTATCCAAAGGCCCTTCGTGGGCAAACAATGCCTGCATCCATTTGTTCACCAAACATCTCCAAACATTTCCAGGAAATGTCGTTGGCACTGGGGATAAAGAGATAAGCAAGACGCAGGGAGCTTTGTAGGCCTCAAAACCCTCATAGATAAGGCATGGGTGGGCTTAATGCTTTCAAGCAGGGCACTACCAACCTGTTGGACAGGATACCATTCACGAGGCCAAGGCAATCCGTGCTTCCAACAACGCACTGAGCTCTGCCAAATTATGCTACGTCCTCGCCCACATCTCAACAGGAAACACTATCACCAACCCAAGATGTGATTCCCCTGAAATAGGGCAATATATAAACTCCTCTGCATTAGCAGGGAGTTTTGTGACTCTTACGATGGGCTCTGTGATGGTTAGTTTCCAATCTCCCGGCTACCAAGCACATTGTACCTTCATGCCAGGCCCTTTCTTCCAAGACAAGGTCATGTCATTGGAATCTGCTCCAGTTTGAGCAAGAACACCGAGATTCAGCCGTTCTGACCAGGAATACTTCCACATCTCAAATTCCGGCTGCATGTAGGAAGGAATTAGAATGTACAGTTGCCCGTTCATCCGCTTAAATTTTCAATCAATAATTAATCTGTAGCTCCAAACAATATAATTAATGTACGTCGCTGAACATGTAATTTTGCACTATTCAAATCAGCAAAATGGAAATTATAATTGTTAAGATCCCTCATCTCCATGAAGGAGAGCTTTCCTAAAGGTCTCTTTCATTTGCAGATGCTTCATTAAAGAAATTACCAAGGAGCTCTTACCAGTTCTGCAAGTGCTGTTGAGGGTTACCTTGTGTGATGTGAATGTGTGTTCACAGTGGGACGTATGACCAGATGGCTCAGAGGAAGCCTGAAAACAGAAGGCCTAGGGAGCCAGGGTAAATGATTTGTACTTGATTCTCTAGGAGGTGACGAGCTAATGAGGCTTTCCGAGGAAGCCAGAGGTCTGGTGAACACAGGGTTTTGAGTAGACCAAGGATAGAAGGGGGTGCAGAGGGAACTAAAGGGGAGTCTGGGCAGAGTCTAGATTGTGACATATTTCCAGCAGACACAGATGGTGGCATATGAAGAGGAGCAGAACATAGATGTAAAATAAAGGAAGGAATTCGGAGAAAGAAATCCAGTGTATTTGGATTCTGATTTTTCCCTCAAACTTTCTTACCTGCTCGATCACTTACTAACTGAGCTACCTTGGGGAGTTCAGCAGCCTCTCTGGTCCTCACTTTCTTCATCTGTAAAATTAGGATGCTAATAGTACCTACTGTGAAGGTACTAGTCTTGTGGTATTAAATGAGGCAAATATTGATAGAGGGAGAGGAAATAGCAGAATGCCTGCCACATAGCAAGTGCTTAATAAAGTATGGCTAATATTATCCTTAGTAAAAATACAAATGACATAAACCTAATATTTCCCTCTTGGATAATATTCAAGCTTTAGGATTCACCATATTTTTAAAGGTTCCAGATGCATTTAAAAATACATTTCTATGTATAGAACATCTCTGGAAGGTGCACAAGAAATGGTTAACAGTGAGTATCTGGTGGAGGAGAGGACTGGGGGAAGGAGAGAGTTCTCACTTACATTCTTCAGTATTGGTGAAATATTTTCTACCATGTGCATGTACTTCCTATTCAAGAAGACAATTATTTAAAAAGGAGTCACCGGTGGCCACACAAGAAAAGACTTGGTACATGAAAGCTGGATGTTTACCTAGGGAGAGAATAATGACACTAAACCTAGCGTGTGCTGAGCACGGAGGACGTAGCACGTGGCACTGTTTGCGGTGTTTTGCGTGAACGCCCCCGATCAATGCCCATAACGCCACACGAGGTCAGTGCAAGTGGTGTCCTCCAGGATAGATGATGTATCATCACCGTCCCCGAGTTACAGATAAGGCACAGCAAGGTTTAATAACTTACTAAACTTTGCTCAGCTAATTAGTAGCTGAGCCATGCCCGGCCCCCAGAAAGTCTGTCTCCACAAATCTACACATTCACATACACATCGTTTGTAAAGACTCCAAGTATGTGCACGGTGAGCAAATGCTGGGTGGAATCTTGCATGGGGTCCTGGGACAGGAAAGAACCACTGGGGAAAACTGAGGAGATCCAAAATAAAGTCTGTATTTGGTTCTAAGTATTACACCTATGTTAATTCCTTAGTTTTGATGAAGGTCATGTGGTTTCATAAGATACTCACGTTAGGGAAGCGGGGTGAAGGGGGGCTGTCTGAATTTTTCAATACATTTAAAACTATCTCAAAATAAAGTTTTAAAAAGCTCCATATGATCACCGCTGCCAAGCATGAGTGCGATTTCAGAAAGATGTTTCTGCAAGGAGAAACACTTCATTTGTGTCCAAGTTCTGGTCCATTCCCTCCTGGACCAGCCCAAATTCCAGGACCCAGAGACTGACCACATCTGGACAACCTTATCTCTGGCATTTTGGAGGAATTTACATATTGAAACCATTTCACAGGAGAAAGAATAAAAATCTAATCCATCTTTAAAAGAATACTAATAAATATCTCTGGTGCCAGAAGATGCTGGAGATATCGATCCTCTTCACATCCAAACTAAACCTCAGAACACAACACAGTGAATAGTAAGTATTTTCCTCCTTCTTCTAAGACGTGGCAGTTCCTCTTTCGATGTGTCTGCTCCGTACCTGCCAATGGAAATATTGAATATCTGAGGGAGAAGTGAAGCCCGAGCTACTGATCAGTGAAATTGGGTGCAACTAGGTAGAAGAGCTTCACTGCTGAGAACTCCAGGAAACGGCAACATCGCTCAGAGTGTGCAGGATTCTGCTGTGGAAAATTTACATTACTTGGATGCCTGGTTGCATGAGGCTGGCTCAGGGGACAGGTTATTTTAGGAGCCTTGTAAAGCTTCTGTATGATGCTGGGTCCATTGCTCTCCAATGAAATAGGACTAGAGTTTGGAAGAAGAGTGGCCCAACTGTGGAACTGGACTTCGTTTGCCAAGATATTCTATTAAAATGCACTTTCTAGAAAATACAACTATGTAATATTTTTTGGTTGTCTTTAGAGAACTACTTAATTTCACAATCTTATGTTTAACTGACATCACAGGCAGAAACTCAAGGCAAAGCTAATGTCACAAATGTATGCATAACCCTAAACCATAAATGTTGCAAATGACTCTAGGACGGTCATTGAAGCATAGGATTAACTCTTGGCTTTGTTTAGCTGTAGAGATCATAAGCCCCTAGGATGAAGTTCTGATCTACTTACTACTCATTTAGCTTTCAAATTAAGACAGGTAAAGGTGTACGTTGTGGTTCAAAGTCTCAGGATATCTGTGAGGACGTCTATAGCAAAGTTATTTTAACTTAATTACTATCTACTTGAAATCTGCTAAGAGAGTAGATCTTAAATGTTCTCACCAGCAAAGAAAAGGAGGGGGGTAAGCATGCGAGGTGACGGATGTGTTAACTAACCTTATTGCGGAAATCGCAATGTATACATGTGTCAAATCGTGACATTGTGCACCTTACGTTGACACAATGTTGTCAGTTATATCCCCATAAAGCTGGAAAAAATTAAACAAATACATAAATTTTGAATTGCTATTTGTTTTGTAGAATCATTATCAATTCACTTTGTAGTGTGTTGTTTTGTTGACCCTATGGTACATAGAAAAGTGTATTTGCATCAACAGTGCTTTTGACCTATAATTTTCTAGTATCTACACTTTCATGAATTATGTATATATCAGAAAGAAGTGTATGAATTATATGCTTATTGCTCAAGCACACGTGTGTATGTATAACCTCCCAGAATGTATTTGTTCAGTAGCACATCAATACCATCGTTTTCTAAAAGTAGGACTAGTGTGGGGTTGGGGGTTGTAGGAAGGGGAGTCCAGGGTCTGTCGCTCCTTGAATATTAGGCATCTACTCCTGAAGGAGTTGATCTTGAACCCTTGGGCTGCCAGTCACACCATCAATCTCTGCATGAGGGGAAAGGCCCTACATTCTGTCAAGAAATCCATGCTTTTGCAAGGGAAGGACAGGATTTTGATAGAATACCACAGGACGTTTATTCCCCAAAGAAGAATCATAGATATTTCTGGTTTCCTCTCTAAACGTTTGCCTGCTCAAACTAAATGAAAAATATACTTCTGAAAAATTCCTAAACAAGTAGAAACCACCACCACTGCTTCACCAAAAAGAAATTTGAAGTTCTTTTCTATACCAACAGTTGATGAAATGTTAAAATGGCAGGAATTTTACACATGACTATTACGACACCTCTTCATTTATCAATGGGAAAGAGGAGGCACTGGACAGTTGCCCTTGTTCTGAACATAGTTCTATGTATGTGCAGGCCAGTGATTCCTACTTAACCACAACCAAAATTAAGCAAGTAATTGTGCCTCTACAAAGTTACAACTAATAATCAGAAAGAAACATACAACAATTAGCAAGTTGACTCAAATATCTTGGTTGTATCTCCACAAAATTAGTCTATTACACGAGAGCTTAGGTTAAAAATTTGTATTAACGAGTCCTTAGCATTGAAATTTGACTAAATACTTACCAAATAGGAACTTTCTAGCATAATTCTCCACTTGAGGCTAAATTTACCAACTGTACCTGCTGTCCCACATTTATTTATTTATTTATTTATTTATTTTTACACAAATGAATAAGATTTTTTATTTAAGTTCAATTAGCCATCACATAGTACATCATTAGTTTCAGGTGTCGCATTCAATAATTTATCAGTTGCGTATAACACCCAGTGCTCATCCCATCACGTGCCCTCCTTAATGCCCATACTGCTGGCACTTTTAAATTGGAACTATTTCTCCCCTTCACTTATTCCTCAGGATTTTTTAATGGACCAGGAGGTGAAAAGTACAATACAATTAACCCAGAAATTCAAATTTAAAAATCAAATATTTGGGTGGTTTTTTTTTTTTTTTCAGGATCTTTCCCTGAGGAAACATAAGGTAGGATTTGTAAGTTTCTGATGTGTTCCAGACCATGGTAATTTTCTCAACTTTTGTCCAACTTCTAACTACACAGCGTCTCTTGACCACCAAGTCAACCCTGGAGCCCCAACTTGACTAATGACTCACCACAGCCTTGAAGTTCATCCCATTCTCCGTGACCCACACACTCTGAAGAATTGGTTTTCAAGTTACAGCCTCTACTCCTGAAGACCCAAGATATGCCCACCTCAATGCATCACAGAGACTGAGAAATGCCCAATTAAATGACCAGAACCAACGAGATGCCAATGTCCTGCAGCCATGCATTTCTTTGTTCAAATCCCAAATATGCCAATGGCTTTCCATGTAACTCCTCTTAGCATCAGTTTCTTCATCTATAAAATGGGAATAAAATCAGCTACTTTACAAGATTGTGGTGAGGATTAAAAATAATGATTGTAGTTGTCTTATAAATGTCCAGTGTGTAGTAAACACTCAACAAATGGTGGTCAATAGCTGTAAATGTTGGTGAGCTAGAGGAAGGGAGACGGATGGGGGCTCTAGGGATGCCTCCGTCCAGGCATATTTTGGTACATTTGCCTGGTGGGAATGCGGGTAGTTCCTAGCACACCAACCACCACTTTGCTTGGATGTATTTGCTATATCATGATAGGAATTAGCCGCCCAGTGATGACTCTGCTCTGTGGTCAGGAATATTACCTACTTCAATCCCACATGGGTTCTGCTTGCCCAAGTGAAACAAAGCCAAAGACCGTGGATCCTCCTACAAATAAACGGCCAAGACTTGGACTGTGTCAATGCCCACATTCTACCTTCAGCACTGAACGAATTACTCCTGTAGTAAGTGCTCCACAGTCTTTCTTAGTGAATGGCAGAGGAGCCCCACATAAGACTGGGGGAAAGCAGAGTGCTACAGAAGGATCCTGGGAATGAGACAGACTTCCACCCAATCCTAACCCTACAACTTAGTGACCCTCAGCTCAGCAGCGCTCACTTGTGTGAGGCCAGCACATCATACTGGCCTGTCGGTTAACACACCTATTCAGATAGCACGAGTCCCCAGTTCCTGAGCCTCTTTTACCTCCGTCCTCATCTCCAAAATGGACATTCCTGCTTCCTCAGGCTTGTTGTTGGGTTGAGCAAGATTATTTATACAGATAAGCAAGATGGTAGAACCCTTATATTGACAGATAACTATTCTCTTGTCTTTATTCACTGTTATAACACAATCTTCTCTCATGTTTTGGAACACTCGTTTTGCTCTTGTTTTTAATTTACTGTCATTAAAAGGGTAAGTGTACCACCTCACAAATCTCTGGGGCAGAACGTTTGCTCTAGCAGCTCTCCCGGGCAGAGTCTGGGCATCATGGAGTCCCCACAGCGCCGGAAGTCAAGGATGCTGACATCACAGGCGTTTTCCTGTGAAATGTGAAGAACAAATGACATCCCTGCATCACCTAGAGGTCAATATTCCACGAGTTCCATCTAATATTCACCACGAAGTCTATTCAACTGACAGCCTCAGCACAGAATTATTTTTTTATTTTTATTTTTTATTTATTTTTTATTTTTTAATTTTCTTTATTTTTATACCTCCATCATGTACTAAGGCATATGTGCTAATGTAACCTCTGTGTTCATTTCACTCTAAGCACTAAAGACAGTGCTTTTCCAGGCTCAAGGTGGCCCCTTAAAAATGACTGGATTTCAGCTACAAGACGGGATGGACTGGATGTGCTGAATTCCCATTGGTTAATTGATGATATTAATAATGGGCAATATGGAGTATTGTATGTGCTGTGCTTTACCTTTACTTATGGTTATTTATTGAATCCTCACAGCTACTATCATCTCTGTTTTCCTGATGAGAGAACTGAAGCACAGACAGGTTAAGCAACTCGCCCACGGTCACACAGCTGGGATTTGAACCTTGTTCTCTGCAGTATCACTGCGTCTGAAAGATCACAGAGAAAACACGGGAATGATCATCTAAGCTGCGCTCACAAAACACTGAAGAATCAGTTACAGGGCAACACAGCGCCATCGACTCCTCTCTCAACCTCAGGGACTTCTGACGGAGCATGTCGGCTCTGCCAGCTACTGGCTCTTTACCTTTATTTCTGGGTAATTTTGCATGAGAGCCTGGTCTCGATCGTTGAGGAGACTGAGTGCTGCGTGGGCCTCCACAATAGAACACCTGTGTCAGTGCGTCCTTCCTTGAGGTCCCTCTGCAATTAGTTGCATGGAATTTTGCTTTTGCTAAATACTCTGAGACAATCCCGACCCCTGTCCCCCACCAACCTGCCCGGCGTTCCCGATAGTCGTCAGACACGCCTGTCCAGTTCTCTGACTTGCTGCAAGAGTATTGGAATAATGTGGGGACAAGATTTAATTCACAGAGAAAAAAATATATAAAATACATATATACGTAAATATATATATGCATAAATATATATATATAATACAGACTTTAAGGAAGATGAAGAGGTACAGAATGCAGTCATTGCTGTCAGTAATTCCAGGAGCCACAGGAAATTCCTGTCTTTGTTGTTACAGTCCCCATTCTTGACTGTTAGAAGGTGAAGGAGGGACAGTGAAGTACCCTCCAGACCGAGAAACCACTTTGAGACCAAAAGAACAAAGCAGGCCACCCCATCCCATTTACACAGACTTTCAGGCTAGCTTACTGATGGAGGGGTCAGGTGCACACACAGTCCAGGCGCTGCACAGCTATTCTCCCCAAAGCCCGGACCTTCGTCCACAGCTGTCAAGAGCGAGGGTGTTGTGAGGAGGTCACAGAGTAAAGGTTAGAACAAGCCTCCACTCTGGTAGGGTGAACGTTAACTTCTGCGGCCCCAAACACACAGCTCGGATGGGGCCCCAGAGATGGAATGGACGTCCTACATGGACGTCCTCCACCCTGCCTCCGTGTCCTACAGTTTCCTTTCCCAGAACTTGTGCGGATCTTCATTGGCCCTCAGACCCACCATCCCGCCTTCGCTGCAATGCCGGGAGTCTCAGGGTGTGTGTAGAAGACATCACGAAGCTACTTTGTCCTTGGCATCTGGCGGCTCAGACACAAGATTTTGAAGGAGAGAGAAAGTGAACAGATAAAGGGCTGGTATCCAAAATGTATAAAGAACTTCTCAAACTCAACACCCAAAAAACAAATAATCAAGTCAAAAAGTGGGCAGAAGATATGAAAAGACACTTCTCTGAAGAAGACATACAAATGGCTAACAGACACATGAAAAAATGTTCATCATCATTAGCCATCAGGGAAATCCAAATCAAAACCACACTGAGATACCACCTTACACCAGTTAGGATGGCAAAAATGGACAGGGAAAGAAACAACAAATGTTGGAGAGGTTGTGGAGAAAGGGGAACCCTCTTACACTGTTGGTGGGAATGCAAGTTGGTACAGCCACTTCGGAAAACAGTGTGGAGGTTTCTCAAAAATTTAAAAATAGAGCTACCCTATGACCCAGCAATAGCACTACTGGGTATTTACCCCAAAGACACAGATGTAGTGAAAAGAAGGGCCATAGGCACCCCAATGTTCATAGCAGCAATGTCCGCAATAGCCAAACTGTGGAAAGAGCCGAGATGCCCTTCAACAGGAATGGATAAAGAAGATGTGGTCCATATATACAATGGACTATTACTCAGCCATCAGAAAAGATGAATACCCAAATTTTACATCAACATGGATGGGACTGGAGGAGATTATGCTAAGTGAAATAAGTCAAGCAGAGAAAGTCAATTATCATATGGTTTCACTTATTTGTGGAACATAAGGAATAACATGGAGGACATTAGGAGAAGGAAGGGAAAAATGGTGGGGGGGGGGCGGAATTGGAGGGAGAGATGAACCATGAGAGACTATGGACTCTGAGAAACAAACAGGGTTTTAGAGGGGAGGGGGGAGGGGGGATTGGTTAGCCCCATGATGGGTATTAAGGAGGGCATGTACTGAATGGAGCAGTGGGTGTTATACAAAAACAATGGATCGTGGATCACTACAGCAAAAACTAATGATGTATTGTATGGTGACTAACACAACACAATAAAATTTAAAAAAAAAAAAGGAGAGAAAGTGAGGCTGGGATATTTCTCACCAACTCCGTCCCCCAGCGTCACTGTGGGGTGGGGACAACCCTCCCTCACATCACTCCGGGTGCTGGTGACCGTGCAGACCCCCTTGCATGTTCAGTAAAATCTCTCCACACCTTGTGACCAGTCTCTTACTAAACTCTCCTCAAGTCACCCACTTTGAGTGTGCACGCACCCCTGTTTCCTGCAAAGACTCTGAGACAGCTGCTTTGAATTTCTGCTTCATTTTGCTTCATTTTGACTTTGTCCCACGCAGAGGACTCATCCTGACACTTCACGATGTATTTTGGCCCAAGGCAACTCAGCAACCCTTCACTGGATGCCCCCAATACACTTCACTGTTCACTGAAGACAGTTGACTGGGACATGGGCTTTGCCCTGAAGAAAGCTGGTCTAATCACCCGAACAGGGGCATAGAGAGGGTACCCCAGAGTCACTCCCAAAACTCATGCTCTAACCTGCAACAACTTTAAAAAGAAAGGCAGTGCTGTTAATTACACGAGGACAGTAAGTATCCCAAGTTCGTCCTAGATGTAAAGGTCATCACATGATACCATCATAAACACTCACATAGGGTCATCGCAGGTGAACAAAACTGAGCCTCCGAATTCAGCCTTGAAGAGGGGTCGACAGGAGGCTCCCTGCATCTGCCCCCTGAGGACCCCACTTCTCTACACGTCGTGTGTCCCACCATCTCCTTTACTAGACACCCACTGCGGCCACGGCTGATAGCTTGAGAAATCAGGGTGAATGACACCCTTATTTCAACAAGAAATAAAAGATTCACTCTCTGACCTCAGAAACAAAATATGTTTTAAAGTATATATTTAAATATACACACAATGACAACCTTTGTAGCTTGTATATCCCTCAGTCCACAAATTAAAGAATGAAAGCCTCATTACTTTGTAAGATTTTATGATTCCACTAGATAGTGGGCACGTTATTTGAGTCAATCCAGGTCCCCACAAGCCCATTGTTAGGATTTGCATGTATTAGGGTAAGGTTCCATAGTACTAAGGGTGTAGAGGTTATCGGTCCTTGACGCTGTCACTCATCCATTGCTGAGTGGTGTCTGTGCCCCAATGTCACCCCTGATCTCTCCTCATTCTCGCTCAGTCTTTGAACTCTGTCTATTCCGCTCTCTGACACACAGGGATCCCCTGGGGCTGGATAAGTGGACTGTAGGCAGGGCACAGGGCTCCTTCTCTGAATTTCACTGGCTTTAATGTACCAGCATTAAAGAGATGAATCAGAGAGAGTGCTTACCCTCTGGATGTTCAGAGCTGGTTAGGAATTGCAGAACCAAGAAAATAATTTTTCCAGTGGAACCAGTACTTTTGGAGAAAGGGGCTTCTCAGAAGACTACAAAACTGAAGAGAAAACAATGTGCTATTTGTGGATACGTGGACATTAATTCTGCTTTCTCCCTGCTATTTTTTCAGGGATCAGGACTGTTATAAACAATCCTGGAGACAGAAGCAGATGGATTGCCAGAGTAAGTTTTGTTCTAAACAGTTCAAAACCTGCTGAGCGAGAGCCCACCACATGCTTTGCTTCATTCTTGGTGCAGCAAGAACTGAGGCATCCGGATTTGGCCAGATTCCATCAGGAACGTGTCACTAGCTCCCTGATGTGTTCTCGGGGAGACCCACTGTCCCGGCACGTCCGCTGAGGCGCAGGGTTCTGGGGCAGTAATCACTGCGGGATGCATACCCTGCTGTCCCATATCTTCGGGTGACAGCTCGCTCACAGAACAGAGCGGGAAGACAGTCTAAAGATCTCTGCTGAGTGAAATCACATGGAAACACGGCGACGTGCCTCATTCTGCAGGACAGGGGGGCACCTGAACTCCCAGCTAGCTCCATGCCAGACCCACTTAGGAGTTAACTCTTCAACTTGCTGCAAAGGGTAAAATGGTTAATATATGGTCATTTTCCCTTTCTCTCATGAAAATCATTAAGAACTAGGATCTTTATGACGTGTTTGGAGATAATGCACTCTGTGCTGTAGTCATTGGGCATGAAACCTCACAAGGGCACAGTGGAGACTCAGCTCCATTTTCAGAGAACTTCTGTTACCCAGGCGATCCTGAGGATTAAAGCCCCATAAGCAACAATTTATATACAGATAGATAGAATCTGCTCTCGGTCGTAAAATGACGGTGGCAGCTTATCACCCACGTAATCCCACGGGGTCAGTAAACCAGCTAAGATCCAGGAGTCTGAGAAACTTGCCATTCAGACTGAAATAATTGGCTGCTCCGTTATCCTCTGGCTCGTTATACATTCTTACTCCCTAAACAAAAATAGTATTCTGAATATTGAGGGGCTTTTATTTCAAAGGGATGAGTTAAAACTTTCTGATAATGTTATGAAGATATCAATTATTGAAGTGTCATGAGTTTGAAATGTATAGGATCAGCCAAAACTTACTGTTCTGTCTTCTGAGTTGGTCCCCAGGATTCTCAACAGCCAAAAACTGGATGGGGGCACTTGGATTTTATCAACACACATAAACAGGTTTTTAAATGTAGGACACAAACAGAGTCAGAGTAATAGATAAAAATGGTCTGTGGTCATGGAAACGTTAAGATATCTGCTTGTTATTAAAAGTACCATATGTGGCTAGAAACATTCTGTGGGAATCAAGTCCAGGACAACCAAAAGACCAGGTACAAAAGCAGATGAGAAGTAGCAAAGGCTTTGGAAGAAAAGTAAAAATTACAGATATTTTTTCCAAATGAAATCCTGGTGGAATAAATTCAGCACCATATTTTGAGAATGAAACCCCCTAGCAGAGTATGAAGACAAGGATTCCTGTGCATGGCAACGGAATCCACAAAATGCCTACAACAATGATATAGTCAAGTCATCCTTTTAGAAGAGAAGAGGCTGATACCATGCGTGAACAAGTTGGAACGGAAGGTTCTAGATGGTGCAGAAGGAAGGACGGCAAGAGGGAGAGAAGAGTGAGGGGAAAGAAGAGATAGAGGGGAAGGGAGGGCAGGGGAAGGAGGAAAGACAGAAGGAAGGAAACTGGGAAGAAGGAGTGAGGACTGGGGGGAAAGAACAGGATCAGTTTTTGCAAATAGTGACTTTTCTACGCAGAAAATTCAGGAGACTCTGCATGTTACCCAGCGGCCCTTGGGGCTCTCCGAGCACGAGAAACTGACAAGAGGCCAAACAAGAGTTTCAGGCAAGGCTTTCCTGGGGCTTGTGCTGGAGCCGGAGGGAGACCCAGGAAGGAAGGAATACTGGCATGGATGCCTCAGGCAGAGGTCGGAGGTCGGGTGGGGTTCGGTGAAGAAACTGAGGAGAGGACCGTGACCCCTAAGCATGTGGGGGCAGGGATGTATTAGCACCTGCACACTTACCCATCATGCTTCTTCACACACTGCATATCTAATGAACATGTTACCTCTCCAGCCCTGGGTGTGATTTTCAGCTTAATGATGAGTGAAAAAGTCTGTGAAAGGTCAGTGCTGGGTCCACCCAAATGTAGGTTGGTTTGGTCCGGTCTTGGCAGGTCTTTGTGGTCAGCATCCTCCTTACAGTAAACATCCTCCCTCCCTCCACGTTCCTGCAAGATATGCCACTCAAGGGCATAGTATTTTAGCTTTTCTCTTTTTTCTTACAAAGAATGCTGGATTTTGCCATCAGGGCAGAGGAGACCTGTGTCCCGTCCCTGCTCCGTCTCATGAAGACCAAAAAGGAGAAACAAGAAGGTTCAAATATTTGCTGAACATAAAATCAATACCAAAATAAAAGTCGGTTGCATTCTTATACATAAATCACAATTAGAAAATGAAATTTTTAAAAGATACTATTTAAATTATTTAATCTATGAAATACTTAGAAATAAATCTAGCAAAATATGTGCCAGAATTTCATTGACAAAAATACAACACTCAATGGAAGGACTTAAATATTTATGGACAATGAGGCTCAATATCTTAAAGATGTCACGTATTACCAAATTAACCTATAAATTAAATGAAACTCCAGTCAAAATTGAACAGGCTTTTCATGCAAGTTGACAAGCTGCTTCTAAAATTTATATATGACAGCAACCAGCCAGTTATAGGGAAAAAGACAATTTTGAGGAAAAAGGACAAAGTAGGTGAGTCATCATATCATGTGTAAGGATAGGATACAGGGACAGTAATTAAGAAATTATGGTAGGGGCTGTGGAACATTTTTTAGTTCTCACTGGAACCACAGCTACAGACTGAGTCACCAGAAGTAGCTGCCAACACCACCACCCTAAGCCCTGGATAAGCAAGACCATGCCCGTGGCATGGGAGCGTCCATTGTGTTTGTGCAAAGGCCACGGGGATGGGGATGAAGAGTGAAGAGCCAGTGCAGGAGACAAGCAGCAGATTCTGGAGCTAGCCTGGGTGTGGATCTAGGCTGGTGTTTGATCAAACAACCAACAAGCTGATACATAGAATTAACCATGCCAGCAGCTGGTTTTGATAGCCAAAACTGGAAATGACTCAAATGTCCTTCAACAGATTAATGACAAAGGAACTGGTACATCCATGGAAAACTACTCAGCAGTAAAAAGGAACAAACGATGGATCCACCCAACAACGTGAATGGATCTCAAAGCTATTATGCTGAGTAAAAAAAAGCCAATTTCAAAATGCACTGTATGGTTCCATTTATATAACTTTCTTAACATAACAAAATTGTGCAAATGTGGTACAGATTGGTGGTTAACAGGAGTTAGGAATGGGGACAGATGCTGGGTGTGGCCATAAAGGGTTAGTAGGAAGGGTCTGTCCAGGGATGGAACCCATCCGTATTTTCTGATTGTGGTGGTGGCTTCACAAATCTACAGATGTAATAAAACTGCACTGAGCTACATGTGCGCCCACACACACATACACACACTCGTGTATCCAAAATTGGTCAAATCTGAATGCTCTTAGTGGACTGCATCAATGCCGCGTTCCCGGTTGTGATGTTACGCTGTAATTACCCAAGATGTCACCACCGGGGGAAACTGGTAAAGGACACATGAGACCTCCTTCTCATATTGTTTTTGCCAATTCCTGTGAATCTACCATCGTTTCAAATTTAAAAGTTTTTAAAAGCACATGGCTTGAAATTGTTTAGTCTTCCCATTCAAATAAATTAGTCACTAATATCTGTGACTTGGTCACCACGCACTGACTATATTATATAGAACTGCTGTTGGCAATTTTGTGCCCCATTTTGGGAATCCATCGGCATCTGAATATTTCTCCACAAGTAATCATGGTCAGCCCTACTTGCAGACACCAGAAAGAAGCTTCTCACCATAAATCTCTGTTCTATAGGTCTGTGCCTAAACTCACGTAGTGTTAATCCTTTAGTAATTGTTACAACATACAGAAGGACACTATTAAAACAGAACTGACCCCTCTTGCTGAGCTAATGGCCCTGAGGAGGGTAATTGCGTGTCATGAGATGGTAACTGAGTCCCTTTCTCACTGTTCAAAATATGTCTACAAAACCCTCCTGTTGCCCCTCGAAGGCGCTGACCCCAGTTTTCACGCCTCCAAAGTGAAATTCCTTCAGAGCCAGAGGGAGCATGGACATTCACATGCAGCGCTTGTCACCACGACAGAGTACAAAACAAACATGTCCTGAGTCGGACAGCTCCGTGGTGGCCTCAGGACAGGAGAGACTGTGGAGCAGGACTCCGGCCACACTCGCAGCCTTGTCGTCCTTATGTGGCCTCAGGGGAGCCTGGCATTCCCTGGCTCTGTCCACCGCCTGCCTCTGACTGCTCATTGGTGCTGACCTCGCGGAGGCTGCACCCCTGCCCAGTTCCCTGGGCTCTTCTCTTCTTGTACCCCAATTTCCTACTCCAGTCGGGAGGGAGGCAGGGGATTTCCTTCGGCTGACTTGGTGTTTGGCAGCCACTTAGGAGTGAACCTGGTCTGTGCTGGGCAACTGAGACGTGCAAAGCTGCAGGTGCAGAGAGGTGGGGACCGGAGACGAAGACTCTGTACAGACCTATCCTTGCCTACGGTGAATGAAGGAATGACCGCTAATATGGCCAAGCAGGGAGGGGCACAGCGTTCCCATTAGTAAAATTTTGACGCCAAGGGGGCCAAGTGCCCAAGGGCAGAAGGCAAAAGGGAAGGTGATAAAAGGACCCACCAAAGATTAAATTATGAGTAAATCCCAGGATCAAATTCCAAGTTTAACTTAAAATGATGATAAAAGTTTGCAGAGTGCTGGATAGGTTTTCTGAGAATGTCAATTGATATTCATTGGTCATATCAATCTTGTCTAGGTCTATATGATTCCCCAGTTAGATTAAAGATCCGCAAAAGTAGGACCCGTAGAGTGTCTAGTTTGCTGTGTGCACTAACCTTCAATAAAGTAGAGACAGACCCTAACATCTGCTCAGGACCTGGTCTGTGTGCATCTGCAAATTTTTCCAGGTTGACCCTCAGAGCCCTGCCATTTGCACAGCTCATCACCTGCACTTCGCAGATGCTTAGCACTCCGTGTTCGGGACATGCTCAGGACTTACAGGGGTCAGTGGGAGGGCTCTGTGTCCGCCCCTCCGACCGTGTTCTCCCAGCAACACCAACCAGTCTCCCAAATACTGATTCACTTAATTCTGTTTCAGTTGTGTGTGAAATGTGTATGTGTGTAAGTGTTTTTATACGTCCAAGGTAACCAAATGTAAATCTTTACTAGGGGCGCCTGGGTGGCTCAGTTGGTGAAGCATCTGCCTTCAGCTCAGGTCATGATCCCGGGGTCCTGGGATCGAGTCCCATGTCGGGCTCCCTGCTCAGTGGGCAGCCTGCTTCTCCCTTTCCCTCTTCCCGCACTGGTTCTCTCTCTCTTTCTCTCTCTCTTTCTCTTGTAATGTCAAATATGGGGTGAGCTGCATTAGCTGCTGACCACGTTGGGCTCTCCCTGAGCTCTGCACGCCTGGAAAGCAGGAATGGTCCAGAAAGCCCACAACTCCCACCACCCTTTTGTATTCCACAAAACAACTTATTGCAAAGAATCATCCTCCCACATACGACTTATCTAAGACCCATGACGACCCCTCTGTATCTGTGACAAGGCCAGACCTTCCAAATGCCAGTCCTTTGTCTCCTAAATAATAATACAGTGAACTCTTTGTCCCCACTGACCAATCTGGACAAAATGACCACAAACCTGACTTGACCAAACTTTAGTCTGGCCTCTCTCCCTCCCCGGGGCCCCTGAACTCTTACCCACCCTTGAACTGCAGCAAGCACTGGGGGCTTAGGAAGCACTGGGCTGCAGAACAACACCCCCTTTGCAGCCTCTCCTGAGTCCCAGCTGTCCTCGCAGGAGCTCCTTCTAGCCTACTGAGCCATCCCTATGAAGGAGCCCTTTGGTCTGACCTCTGAGACACCTGTAGAGACCACGTCCCTGCTCTCCTGGTGCAAACACTGCTTCCCCCTCGTAAGAGTCCCCCTTCCCCAACTGCAATAGTCTTTTCAAATCATGTCTCTGCTCACCTTCTGGATTTGTTTTCTATTTGACTCTGCCTAAAGATAGAGTTTCTAATATATTTTAGAAGTATATTTCTGCTCATATTTGCTTTTATTTATGATTTCTTTTTTCTGGATTTTAAGAACTCATCCCTGAGTCAGTAGCCACCTGGGCAGAGGGGCAAGCCCTCTGAGAGTATTAACAGCTGTCCACACACCGTGGGTTCAAACAGAAATGAATAGGTGGGAGGGCTTTTCCCTATGCAAACACCTCCAGATAAGCAATTATATTCTAAAATCTTGCTCGCTTCAGAATCTTCTTGCTGGTTTCTGGGGCCAACTCATTTCCAGCTAATGCCTGGGGTGGCATAACAAAGGAAAAAGAAAAAGTAGATCAAACTAAAATATCCCATTAGATCACAACAAGTTAAAAGCCTGGCCAACTCCATAGAGCATCTTTGTCATATTATCCCTGGACTGACCCAAATAAAAGGTTTGCACGTATTTACAAACTATCAGTTTTGCACTCTTGAGAACATTAGTGCCATCATCTAAGTTGCAATAATATTATTTTCAAAAACAAAAGTAAGGATATGGAGGCTGGCAAACAATCTTTCCTGACACGAATTTAGTAATAGGTAAAGTCACAAGTAAGTTAAAAACCTGCAAATCGCATTTAATTACGCAAACTTCAGGAATTTTTCCTTGAAACCCTAACATCCAGGCGACCTAGCATCGGTCACCACAGGGTGCTTCAGCTGGCCTCGTGCTCCCCGTCACGGTTCCCAGCGTCACGAGTGTGCTCAGAAATGTTTCACAAGTGGCTCCAGGGGAGGAGGCCTTGAAGGGCAGCACCTGCCGATTTCCATGGTGTGAATATTCCCACCACGGTTGATTTCCAGCTCCCAAGGTAACTCTGCTTGGACCTGACGAGAGACGGTCCGCAGTACACCCTGAAGGTGCAACAGACGTAAATAACCTCAGAGCACATAATAGTAAAATGTAGGGAAATCATTAGGAAGTGATGAGTTTTGAGCATATGCAGCTTTTGGGTTTAATATCACTTATTTAACTGTAAATTTATATAATTTAATTGTTAATAATGGCAGGTGAAATAAATGGCTTTGCAAAATCCCTGGAAACATAACAGTCTCTGGCACAAGGTGGAAGCAGTGCACACCAGCGAATATAGGATCTGCCTGTCACCGTGGCCACAACCAACAGGACCATGTAAAATTATTTAAGACAGAAGTTCTTTGGCTCACAGAAGCTTAAGGGATTTGACCCACCAAAGTCACATACTACCTGTGGTGGGTTAGGTGATGACCCCCAAAAGATCTATCCAACTAGAACCTGTGAACGTGGTCTTATTTGGAAAAAGGGTCTTTGCGGATGGGATTATGTCAAGGATCTCAAGATGAGAACACCGTGGATTACTGGGTGAGCCCCAAATCCGAAGACACAGACAGACTCGAACACACAGAGACTCAGGGAAGGGGACCACGTGAAGATGGAGGCCGAGACTGCAGTGATCCACCGACAGGCTAAGGAACGGCAAGGATTGCTAGCAGCCACCAGGAGTGAGGCGGGAGGCATGGAACAGTTTTTCCTCTGAGCCTCCAGGAAGAATCATCCCTGTTGACATCTTTATTCTGGATGTGTGGCCTCCAGAAGTGTGAGAAAATAAACTTCTGTTGCTCAAGGCCAGCAAGGTTGTGGTAATTTATTGACAGCTTTAGGAACTAATATGCTACCCATGACAGTGAGCCTTGCTCCAACTGGTCTCAGAGAAAGAGGCTTTCAGGTTTTTACACGCTATGAAATAATAACTTGGAAAACCATGCAACACTGTAATCACGAACAATCATAATGGAGGTGAAATTTTGCAGCTATTCTTTGTTCCCAAAAGTCATCTCCTATTACAACACTCCTTGCTGGTCAGGCAAGGCCAGACTCCCTGGTAACCCAGACACAGCCCTGAAAGTACCAATGGCCAGAACTTACTTGCCACGTGGGGGAAACAGATGCTCTTAAATTTCTCGGCTATGGCCTTCTTTTCATCTCAAGATTATCCGCTATTTTACAGAATATTCTATTAACTGGGGGGAAAAAAGTTAAGGAAAAAAAACTGTGATATATGAACATCCGAGAGACTGGGGAAAGCGTAGCAGATATGAAAATTTCCCTTTGATTATGCTTATTAGTCTGACTACATAATTTGTGGGCCCAGGGCAAAATTTCAAGACAATTACAGCAGAGCATTAAAGCAAGCAGGGGCCCTTCTAAGCATAAGGTCTTGGGCAGGTGCAGAGGTCAGAGTACCCCTAATCCAGCCCTATTAACAGAATATCAAGCCTAGTTACTACAGATTAGAAATGGTTATTCTTGAACCTAATACACGACTGTGAAAAAATTTTCAGAGTCCTGATTTACATTTAGAAATGACTTGCCATGTATTTGTTGCAAATAAATATTAATATGCATTGACTTTTTTTACATGAATGTTTATAGAAGCTTCATTCACAATCACCAAAAAAATGGAAACAAAACCAAGTGTCTTTCATTGGGTGAATGTAAAACAAAATCCATACACTGGTACACCACCCAAAAGCAACAACACCGATAAATCTCAAAGATATTATTATGCCCAAATAATCTCAAGGAGGCCCACCTCCCGAAGTTACATCATGCCTGGAAAAGGCAAGTTCACAGAGAATGAGAACAGATTCCTGTCTGCAGAGGTGGGGTCGGCCACAGGATTGACTAGAGGGGGACACGTGTGAGAATGTCCACAACTGATGTAACTGCCGTGTTCTGAGTGTGACCACACACGTGTCAAAACCCCTCGCACTGCTAATTTTATTGTATGTTAATTTAGAATTTTTTTAATGAAAAAATATATATGTCCAAATAAGTCATCTTAGAAAGTACCTTAAAAGACGTTTTCCATCCAGGTTTCTGGCAGAAAGGCAGCTCTGGGGGGCCCCCGCCACACCAGCCCTGGCATTCTGTAGGTTGGTTTTTATATTTGTAAAACAAGAAAATGAGTCCAGAGCAGTGATTTTTCATTAATTTTTCTCCCCAGTTGCATCCCTAGGCACTCCCTTTGTGGAAGTGGGGCAAGGGAATGTTTGGAAGGGAACAACATTCAGCCTGCACTGGGCTCTCTCAGCACCTGTCCCAGAGAAGGACTGAGACCACTTTCCATCAAAGGCTGGTGGGACCTCACCGAGATCCCCCTGAGACCTGAAACCTTACCATTTGGAACAGCACTCAAATGGAAATTTTTAAAATTTTATATAAGGAAATACTTTCTTCAAAAACTACCTTATGCTTAAGTCCAGTTTATAAACCCAGAGTGGTGTCACTGTGGTTGCAGCTGAAGGCGAGGTGGCCTGAGGCTCCAGGTGCACCAGGTGAAGGCCACTTATGCAGTAAAGTGGCGTTTTGGTGAGAGGTACAGAGAGGGCCAGGAAGCCTAAGGCTTGGACTCTGGGTTCCAGAGAATAAGGAGGGATTCTGGCCAAGCGGCTCCTGGGGAGTCAGCCTGGACCAGGGCCGTGGAATCCCAGGCCTGGGCATGCACGGGCATCAGTGGGCCCCCCCACCTCCTCTCTGGGGGGGCCTCAACAGTCACGTTGGGGCATTTACCAAGTAGGAAACATTTTCACCGCCTTACGTTTAGTGAGTTTTATTCTGTTTTTTAATTTTTTTAATTTTTTTTTTTTTTAAAGATTTTATTTATTCATTTGAGACACAGAGATACAGAGAGAGAGAACATGAGCAGTGGGAGAGGCAGAGGGAGAGGGAGAAGCAGACTCCCTGCCAAGGCAGGAGCCCGATGTGGGGCTCGATCTCAGGACCCTGGAACCATGACCTGAGCCGAAGGCAGACGCTTAACCATCTGAGCCACCCAGGTGCCCCAAGTGAGTTTTATTCTTCAAAGAAATGGATTACAGGGTTAAACACTGGTCACCTTCGCTTTTCTCTTGCCCTTAGGAAAGCCACCATCTGATTTTCTGTGTCCACGAATGTACAATGACCAAGTTCAGATCTTGCTGTGGGGTACCCGGCACACCCGACCCTCTGACCCCCGGGGGGGCAGGTGCTGGCCAGGGCAGCGGCGCGCACCCTGACTCTTCTCGCAGATGCGTGTGCTGCCTTCTGGCGGATCAGCAGGACCTCGCCCCGTCCAGGGCTCCCGCAGGCCGCAGGCCATTGTGGGCGCGGGCTGGCGGGCGGGTCCCTGCACGCCTGCACCCTGCGCCCGGCACCCGTCAAGGCTCAGGTGGGCCGCGTGCACCCGTGCCACCGATGTCCTTGAATGGAGTGCTCTCTGCCTCCCCGAGGCTCGGTGGCCACGGTGACCGGGCTGTGGGACGCTGGAGGTTGTGGCCGGTAACCCGGCTGCTGGATGGGCTGCCGGGGGGGTCCGGGGGGTCTGCAGGAGAGGAGCCCGTGGGGCAAGGACCGACGCTGTCACGGCTTGCCACCGCCACGGGTCCCACGGCAGCCCTGATGAAGAAAGCAGTGCTGAATTTTGTTGAGCCTTTTAAATAAAATGAGGTAATTTCTTCGAGTTTACTAACAGAAGAAAACCCATGCTGTCTACCATATCTGGTGTTAAATTCAGAATAAGATTTACTGGGAGTGGGTGTCTTTGCCTTTGGAAGTGTCCTAAACAAATGTCCTCTCTGGAACTTTAAGATGGGACAGATCCCAGTGACCTGGGGTCGTATCAGTAAGACCCATCTAAAAGGCTCCGAAAGACAAATGAAGGACTCCCGAGAAGCAATCTTAAAGTTGGAGAGGGTCATGTCCTCGACTACCTGTAACATTTTACTGATTTTTCAAGAGACAACTGTGGCTTCATAAAAGCAAATACTCCTGTGAGCTCATTGTTCTCAAGTGCTTGGGCAGCCCACCAGGGCCTGGGATGTTACTAGGATCCACGTTTCACCAGACCTAGACCAGAGCCTCAAGAGGGAGCCCCGCCCCACCAACACCTGACTTTTGGCCCCAGAGCTGTGAGAGAATAAATTTCTGCTGTTTTCGGCCACCCAGTCTGTGGTGCTTTGTTCTGGCAGCCCCAGGAAGCTGGCTTACCTTCTAGTCTTTCATGCAAGCATACCTCAGCACAAGCCAATAAGAGGGACAGTGTTCCAGGAGCAACCTCAAATTCACTCCTTTAAATGTAATCTGTAATAAGTTACTGTGACACGTAGCAACCAATCACAATACACCAAGCAATTGTTAATCCTACGAAAACAACATCTTTATCCGTTCATCTGTTGAAGGGCATCTCAGCTCCTTCCACGGTTTGTCTATTGTGGACATTGCTGCTATGAACATTGGGGTGCATGTGCCCCTTCTTTTCACTACATCTGTATCTTTGGGGTAAATACCTAGTAGTGCAATTGCTGGGTTGTAGGGTAGCTCTATTTTTAACTTTTTGAGGAACTTCCAGACTGTTTTCCAGAGTGGCGGCACCAGCTTGCATTCCCACCAACAGTGTAAGAGGGTTCCCCTTTCTCCGCATCCTCGCCAACATCTGTCATTTCCTGACTTGTTAATTTTAGCCATTCTGACTGGTGTGAGGTGGTATCTCATTGAGGTTTTGATTTGTATTTCCCTGAAGCTGAATGATGTTGAGCATTTTTTTCATGTGTCTTTCGAGAAGTGTTTGTTCATATTTTCTGCCCATTTCTTGACTGGATTATTTGGTTTTTGGGTATTGAATTTGATAAGTTCTTTATAGATTTTGGATACTAGCCCTTTATCTGATACGAAATTTGCAAATATCTTCTCCCATTCAGTTGTCAGTTGTCTTTTAGTTTTGTTGACTGTTTCCTTTGCTGTGCAGAAGATTTTATCTTGATGAAGTCCCAATAGTTCATTTTCACTTTTGTTTCCCTTGCCTTTACAGAAGTGCCTTGCAAGAAGTTGCTGTGGCCGAGGTCACAGTGGTTGCTGCCTGTGTTGTCCTTTAGGATTTTGATGGATTCCTGTCTCACAGTTAAGTCTTTCAACCATTTTGAGTCTATTTTTGTGTATGGTGTAAGGAAATGGTCCAGTTTCATGCTTCTGCCTGTAGCTGTCCAATTTTCCCAACACCATTTGTTGAAGAGACTGTCCTTTTTCCATTGGATAATCTTTCCTGCTCTGTTGAAGATTGGTTGACCATGGAGTTGAGGGTCCATTTCTGGGCTCTCTATTCTGTTCCATTGATCTATGTGTCTGTTTTTGTGCCAGTACCACACTGTCCTGATGATTACAGCTTTGTAACAGAGCTTGAAGTCCGGAATTGTGATGCCACCCACCAGCTTTGGATTTCTTTTTCAACATTCCTCTGGCTATTTAGGGTCTTTTCTGGTTCCATACAAATTTCAGGATGATTTGTTCCAGCTCTGTGAAAAATGTTGATGGTAATTCATAGGGATTGCATTGAATGTGTAGATTGCTCTGGGTAGCAAAGACATTTTAACAATATTTATTTTTCCAATCCATGAGCATGGAATGTTTTTCCATTTCTTTGTGTCTCTTCCTCAATTTCTTTCATAACTATTCTGTAGTTTTTACAGTACAGCTCCTTTACCTCTTTGGTTAAGTTTATTCCTAGGTATCTTGTGGTTTTTGGTGCAATTGTAAATTCCTTAATTTCTCTTTCTTCTGTCTCATTGTTAGTGTATAGAAATGTAACTGGTTTCCGTGCATTGATTTATACCCTACCACACTGCTGAATTCTTGTCTGAGTTCTAGCAATTTTGGGGTGGGGTCCTTTGGGTTTTCCACATAAAGTATCACGTCATCTGTGAAGAGTGAGAGTTTGACTTCTTCTTTGCCAATTTGAATGCCTTTTCTTTTTGTTGTCTGATTGCTGAAGTTAGGACTTCTAGTACTATATTGAGCAACAGTGGTGAGAGTGGGCATCCCTGTCAGGTTTCGGACCTTAGGGGAAAAGCTCTCAGTTTTTCCCCATTGAGAATTATATTCACTGTGGGCTTTTCACAGATGGATTTTATGATGTTGAGGTATGTTCCCTCTAACCCTACACTGTGGAGTTTTAATTAAGAAAGGATGCTGTACTTTGTCTAATGCTTTTTCTGCATCAATTGAGAGGATCATATGGTTCTTGTCCTTTCTTTTATTAATGTGATGTATCACATTGATTGATTTGCAAATGTTGGACCACACTTGCAGCCCAGGAATAAATCCCACTTGGTCGTGGTGAATAATCCTTTTAATGCACTGTTGGATCCTATTGGCTAGTATCTTGGTGAGTATTTCGGCATCCATGTTCATCAGGGATATTGGTCTGTAAATCTCCTTTTTAGTAGGGTCTTTGTCTGGTTTTGGGATCAAGGTAATGTTGGCCTCATAGAAGGAGTTTGGAAGTTTTCTTTCCCTTTCAATTTTTTTAAACAGCTTCAGAAGAATAGGTGTTAGTTCTTCTTTGGCTGTTTGGTAGAATTCCCCTGGGAAGCCATCTGGCCCTGGATTCTTGTTTGTTGGGAGATTTTTGATGAATGCTCAATTTCCTTGCTGGTTATGGGTCTCTTCAGGTTTTCTATTTCTTCCTGTTTCAGTTTTGGTAGTTTATAAGTTTCTAGGAATGCATCCATTTCTTCCAGAGTGTTTAATTTGTTGGCATATAGTTGCTCATAATATGTTCTTAATATTGTTTGTATTTCCTTGGTGTTGGTTGTGATCTCTCCTCTTTCATTCCTGATTTTATTAATTTGCGTCCTTTCTCTTTTCTTTTTGATGAGTCTGGCTAGAGGTTTATCAATCTTAGTAATTCTTTCAAAGAAACAGTTTCTTGTTTCATTGATCTGCTCTCCTGTTCTTTTGGTTTCTACTTCACTGATTTCTGCTCTAATCTTTATTATTTCTCTTAACTTGCTTGGTTTAGGCTTTATTTGCCGTTCTTTCTCCAGATCCTTTAACTGTAAGGTTAGCTTGTGTATTTGAGGCTTTTCTAATTTTTTGAGAAAGGCTTGTATTGCTATGTACTTCCCTCTTAGGACCGCCTTTGATGCATTCCAGAGGTTTTGAACAGTTGTGTTTCCATTTTCATTTGTTTCCATGAATTTTTTAAACTCTTCTTTAATTTCCTGGTTGACCCATTCATTCTTTAGTAGGATGCTCTTTAATCTCCAAGTGCTTGAGTTCCTTCCAAACTTCCTCTTGTGATTGAGTTCAATTTTCAAAGCATTGTGGTCTGAAAATATGCAGGGAATAATCCCAATCTTTTGTTACTGATTGAGATCTGATTTGTGACCCAGTATGTGATCTATTCTGGAGGATGTTCTATGTGCACTTAAGAAGAATGTGTATTCTGTTGCTTTAGGATGGAATGCTCTGTATGTATCTGTGAAGTCCATCTGATCCATTGTGTCATTTATAGCCCTTGTTTCCTTATTGATCTTCTACTTAAATGGCCTGTCCATTGCTATGAGTGGGGTGTTAAAGTCTCCTACTACAATGGTATTATTATCAATGTGTTTCTTTAATTTTGTTATTAATTGGTTTATATAATTGTCTGCTCCCAAGTTAGCATAAATATCTATAACTGTTAGATCTTCTTGTTGGATAGACCCTTTAAGTATGATATAGTGTCCCTCTTCATCCCTTATGACAGTCTTTGGTTTAAAATCTAATTTGTCTGATATGAGGATTGCTACCCCAGCTTTCTTTTGACATCTATTAGCATGATAAATTTTTCTTCACCCCTCACCTTGAATCTGGAGGTGTCTTTGGGTCTAAAATGAGTCTCTCGTAGACAACATATGGATGGGTGTTGCTTTTTTATCCAATCTGATACCCTGTGTGTTTTGATTGGAGCTTTTAGCCCATTTACATTCAGAGTAACTATCGGAAGATATGAATTTAGTGCTATTGTATTACCTGTAAAGTCCCTGTTTCTGTAGATTGTCTCTGTTTCTCTCTGGTCTATGTTACTTTTGGTCTCTCTCTTCATTTACAGGATCCCCTTTAATATTTCTTGCAGGGCTGGTTTAGTGGTCACAAATTCTTTTAGTTTCTGTTTGTCCTAGAAGCTCTTTATCTCTCCTTCCATTCTGAATGACAGCCTTGCTGGATAAAGTATCCTTGGCTGCATGTTCTTCTCATTCAGTACCCTGAATATATCTTGCCAGTCCTTTCTGGTTTGCTAGGTCTCTGTGGATAGGTCTGCTGCTAATCTAATGTTCCTACCCTTATAGGTTAAGGAGTTCTTATCTCCAGCTGCTTTCAGGATTTGCTCTTTATCTCTGAAATTTGCAAGCTTCACCATTATATGTCAGGCTGTTGATCTATTTTTATTGATTTTGAGATGGGTTCTCTGTGCCAACTGGACTTGAATGCCTATTTCCTTCCCCAAATTAGGAAGTTCTCAGATATGATTTGCTCAAATATACCTTCTGTGCCTCTCTCTCTTTCTTCTTCCTCTGGGACCCCAATAATTTTAATATTGTTTCACTTTATGGTATTGCTGATTTCTCAAAGCCTCCCCTCATGTACCATTAGTTGTTTTCCTCTCTTTTCCTCTGCCTCCTTCCTTTGGAGAAGAGAAGAAAGGGAGAAAACATAGGAGGATAGGAGAAGAAAGGAGGTAAAATTGCAGAGTAACAAAAAGAAATGGATGTGGGAAGGCTGCTAGAAAGAAGGTAACTTGTGGGATCATCATGTTTCCTGTCTGTGAATTCCTGACAGGCATATTCTGGGTCATTGGCCAAATTTTAAGGACACAGTTAGGTATCATGAGTACTAGAACCAAATTGGCACAATCTTTGCTTCTTTTTTTTTTTGCCCTCTAGACTCTATGGCTGCCTAGTTGGTCCTACAAAATGATCAGAGTGTGATAATGAAATCAAGATGACCTCTCACAAGCTTTTATTAAGAGTGGGACAGGTTCTCAAAAGGAAGAAAGTCAATGCAGTGGTGTGGAACATCGGGGATGAGATGGGGGGGATGCAGATCAAACCAAGAAGTTTAACATCTAGTGAACATCAATGACCCTCTCAGTGTATTTTCAAGGTGAAGGAGGATTTTGGAAGGATTTTGTTTAAACACCCTGAAAAGTCTATGTTCCTGATACCATGCTTCCCATATCAGCCGTTTCACAGTATTAAAGACTTTTTATTCCCATCAAAGCAGGAAGTCTTATGCTGAAGACAACAGATTGAAGTGGAGATGTCCAGGATGAAGTTCCCTACCTATTCTTTGCTTCCCTCTGAATTATCTCCTTGGAATCTCATCTTGAGGATTCTTTTACCTTAGTGGGCAACCCCTGTCCTTAGAGAAGTCCCAGAACCTAGGCATGGTACAGCTTTATTTTAGCTCACCCATGTGGACCTAAAGTGAGTGCTTTACTAGAACACTGTGCCCACAGTTGCGGAGCCTTGAACACCATTACATTTTATTTATTGCCTGCCTTTATTAATCAGTTACTGGTCACCCTTAGTATTTCCATGCAGGAATCCTTCTTTGTAGCTTTTGGGAATTTTTTGTTTTTAAATTCCAGATCCCAGAAAAAAATCAGCTGAGAAATCAGAAACATGGAAAAAGTATTATAATTCTTCTGAAAGAATTAAAGTTTAGCAATCAACATAGAGAGATATTGAATCCATTGAACTCAAGTCAAAAGTAAGAACAGGAAAAGCTGATACATGCAGTCACATTTTAAGTTGACATTTCTGGGAGCTGAGACAGGAGGAGGGAAGTGGTTATGATGTATCAGTCTTGCTTGCAGCTGTGGTCATAGTATTGTAAGTAGGTGTTTGTGGAACTCTCTGCTTCTCACAGGGAGTCATTCTTATAAACAAGAGATATTAATATTAATAAGTTTACATGCCTCATATACTATATACAAATCCTATGAGTGGAGTTCCAAGAAATAACAAGTTTTGTAGGCAAAATAGTCCTTAGGTTATTCATTCTTTGACATATGATTCCAAGTAGTGCTGCTAACTTTGCCAGAGGATCTGAATTGTAGACAATTAGAATATACCCAGTAACATTTGCCTGTTTTCCAATGTCTACATTTATAAATGCTTTAACAGAGAAATGAGAAGAGAATGATGTGTACTTTTTTGTGGAATACTCTGACATAAGATCACAAGCTGACTTAAGATCTGTATTAGCTAAAGCAATGTCAAGTTCAATGTCAAACCCACAAAGAAAGCATGTATGAAAATGAGCTTACTAGAAGCAGCATATATGCTAACTCCCAATATAAAGATGTTTTTTGAATGCACCTTAGCTCAAACAACATCACTGTTTGGTTCTGACATTTTAGTCATAGCTAAGGAGACTTCTAGGGATGCTCAACATCCTAAGTGCTTGACACACATGATTATTCTTTCATTTTAATTTATATCCATAACCAGTATCATCGATGAAGTGTGACTCTGTGGGGGGTCTGATTGACCATTGTGAAAAACTATCTTGTATCAAGTGAAGACACACACACAATAATTAGTGACCAGAGAATCACCACTCACATCTCCTGTGGGATATATTCTTGTTTCTGTTTGCTGTGCTTAATCATTTGCTTTATATGCTTCTGCCCAACTAAGATTGATAACCCTATGGGTGAGCCCTAAGAAAGTATCTGCTTCTTTGTCATCTCTTCTACCAGGATGCAAGCTTCATGAAGTGGGGAACATGTGTGTCTTGTTCCCCATTGCATCTCAGCACCCAGCATAGTGACAGTGCATGCGAGGCACTCACAGATTCCATGGGTGAATGATTAAGGCATTGGCTCTGGAGCTGGCTTTCTTACTCCTCCTATGAATCAAGAAAATCAGTTGCAGAAGTAAATTTGTTCAACCATCCATTTTCTTTTTCCTATTTAGTTAAGACAATTACATTTGAGGCATCTTTGTTTACTCCTCTACAAACCTTCCTCCTTTGTCTCTGAGAAGGATTTTCTATCATGTCTTCTTTTCACTGTACATCTAAGAAGCCAAACTTTACCAACCCCCACCACTTGTTTTATTCAGGGTCGTGTGATCCTTTCATGTTTAATTCATGCTGATGTTTCATAGGCTGCTCTCAGCTATGACCTGAAATCTAAAGACCTGGAATAAAACATGCCTTAAAGGATATCATGACAGACCATCAGTGACCATGATGTTCATATACTGTGAAAATAATTTCATACTTACTCCCTCTGCAGGTTTTCTAATGCTATCTTCATATCTGGTTGAGATGTAAAAATAGGATTACTTCTTCCCCTTTCCTCTTTACTTCAATCCTATGAATTTTTTTTCAATCAGAAACAAATCTCATTTTAACTGAGATTTGCATCAGAGTACTTAATGGCCTGCCCATCACCCACCAGATCTCTCACATTTTCTAAGATGGTGAATTGTGATGCCATAAAAAAAAAATCTCATGTGGAATATTCCATGCACTGTTCAGGATATCTGCTAATCCTCTGGGTTTCCTTGAATAAGTACTTAGTTAAAAAAAAATACAAATATCACGTTTTATTTCAATTGTCTTGCCAGTAGAACTAGAGGGCCAAACTGTATCATTGAGGTTCTCTTCAATTTACCAATTGTTTTAATCAAATTATACTTCTGCAAATTGCTTTAGTCCCAACACATTTTTTAAGGATTTTATTTAATTATTTGAGAGAGAGAGAGCGAGAGAGTGAGAGAGAGCACAGGCAGAGGGAGGGGTAGAGGGAGAGGGAGAAGCAGATTCCCCACTGAGCAAGGAGTCCAACTCAGGGTTCAAGCCCAGGACCCTGGGATCATGACCTGAGTCAAAGGCAGATGCTTAACCAACTCAGCCACCCAGGCACCCCAATCCAATCTATTTTTAAAGAAAACTGCCAACAGCTTGCTAGTTATTTTCCCAAGAATTGCTTGTATCACTTCTAATGAATAAAAATAGCAAGGAAAGTGGCTCAATGAGATTGAGAGTGTTGGTGGGGTGTGAACATTTCAAGGAGTAAAACAGAGCTTATAAATTGAGACACCAGTTATTAGTGAGTTAATCTTTATAAACAGCTTTATAATTCTGTGAGCCTTGAGATGGAATCAGCAATTTCATTTACTGTATGATGCTGTTTCATGGAGTGTAGAATACAAATTCCTGATGGGATTCTACCTCAGGGTGGGACCCTGACAGTTTATTTGGATGAAGATTTAATGCAGTTAGAATCCTTATAAATGGCATTTAAAGCTACCTAACTGTGATTTAGGCCATCGCTTTAAAAATTGGCATAAATTGGAGACTTCCATTGAATTTGTAAATATTTCTTCTGAAATCTGCACTCAACCTATTTTTCAGGGTAGAAGGTATCTTAAGAGCTAAAGTCACTCTCTTGGGTCTCCTTGTAAAATTGCTTATTTCTAAATTCATAAAATGGGCAGTGGTGATGGCTGCACAACATTGTGAATGTGTTAATGCCATGGAATCGTACACTTAAAAATAGTTAAGATGGTAGATTTTACCACAATAACAAAAAGGACAATAGCCACAGAGAATAATAGAAACGTCTAATAAGAACAGAACGTGGGCAACACCAATCAAGAGAAAGGAGAAAAGATAGGAAAAGAAAAAAAATGCCAAATGAGAAAGGGAAAACAACTGTAGATACAATAAAGGTTTTAAAAATTATAGCAACATAGTTTGGATTCCGGTTTGAACAAACCACCTGTTAAAAGATATTTTTGAAACAAGTGGATATAACTGAAAACCAACTAGTATTGGAAACTATTAATAATTATTTTTAATTGTGTTGATGTGTTATTGATGTAATGGTTATATATTTTTTGAGGTCTCATTTTTTAGTAATAAAATCTAACATTTAAGTAGACATTTTTTAATGATATCTGGGATTTGCTTGAAAATAGTCCCAGAAAAAGAGACTGGTGGGGAGTATATGAAACAAAAGTGTCAGAGTGTTGGTAACTGTGGAAGCAGGTGATGGGTACATGGAATTCTACTATCCTTCCTATTCTTCCTGTTTTTTTTATTTATTTGAGACTTATATAATATACATATTACTCTGTTTCTCTCTTTCCTCTTCTGGTGTTCCTATTATGTATACATTACATCTTTTGTAAATGACCCACAGTTCTTGGATAGTTTTTTTATATTTTTAATTCTCTTTTCTCTTTTCATTTAAGTTTGGGAAGTTACTATCGATAGATATTTAAGCACAGTGACACTTTCCTTGGCTGTGTCCAGTCTGCTGACAGTACAGCCGTTTTGGGTTCTAGCATTTCCCTTTGATTCTTTCCTAAGCATCTAATTACATTGCCCATCTCTTCTTGCTTGTTATCCACTTTTTTCACTATAGCCCTTAGCATATCAATTATAGTTATTTTAAAGTCCTGGCCTGAAAATTGCAAAATTTCTACCATATCTGAGTCAGGTTCTGACACTTACTTTGTCTCTTCATGATGGGGGAAACAAAGGCTGAAGGAAATGTAGATAAAATTAAATGTCCTTATAACCTACAGCCCATTTGACAAATACCTGCGGGCAGGCGGAGCATAACATTCCTCCAGGAAGCTCCTGACTGTCTTCATGTTAATGCTTTGCTAGAGGAAGAAACAACCTTAGCTTGACAATAGCCAGGCCTCTGGTATCTGGTGACTCTTCTTTAGCATATGAACTTCCCTTATCTTTATTTGCGCCAACCCCAAAGTATATAATAAGTTGCTCCTCACAATCCCAGGGCAGCGGCTCTTTCTGCTCTTGGGTCCTGTCCCCGAGCTTTAATAAAACCACCATTTTGCATCAAAGACACCTCAAGAATTCTTTCTTGGCCATCGGCTCCAGACCCCACCAACACACCAACCTCACCAAACATTCAAAAACTACATCATTCAGACAGTTTTTTCTTCCCTTTTAACATGCTTTGTAATTTTTTGTTGAAAGCCTGACATGATGCATTGGGTAATAACTGAGGTAAACGGGTCGTTTGTGCGAGGCGTTTTTTTATCCGGCTAGGAGTGCGGCTGTGTTTCATGTTTCCCAGAACTTTGTCAGAGGATCAGTTTTCTCTAATGTCCTCACTTTTGTCTTCCCTGTTGTCTTTGAGTTTCCTTGGAAACTCCTTAAATGGCGTGATGCCTTGTAGCTCTCGGTGTAATCTACTGTTATACTGGAGCACTGTTAAGGTGGTTGTAAGGTATGGGGAGGGAAACCATTCTAGAATCCTACGATTAAATCTCAGTGTTTTCAGTGGGTCAGAGCCCTCAGGTGTGATCTTCAGAAAGTTTCTTAGCCTTTTTTTTTTTTTTTTCCTGCTTTTTATGGGATTGGAAAGCTTAGAGGGGGCTGGAGCAGCCTAATTGCCGTTCCCCTAAGTCAGATAAGGCTCTGGTGAAGTAGACTGAACACCCTAGGCTTATTTCAAAATGGTTACTTTCTCCCTCCCTGCCCTGCCCCCAACCATTCCTTCCCAGCTGGGATCAGAGGGCGATTTTTCCGGGGTCTTTACCAGGAAAACCTGGTGGGGCTCCTGGAAGTATAAAAACTCCCAAGTTAGTCCTCACTCAGCCTCCAGCGATTTGTTGCTTACTGTTTAAGAGTTCCTACCAGTTTGTAGCTCTGGGGGATTCTGCTCCTGATAAGCAGGAACCCTCTGTGTACATGGCTCTCCAGTTTTCAGGGCTGTGACCTCAATCCTCTGATGGACCCAAGAAGCATTGTTGATTTTCAAGTTGTTTAGTTTTTGTTTCTTTGTTTTTTGTTTTTTTGTGTGTGGGTTTTTTTTTTTTTTTTGGTACGAGAACTAGAGGGATGACTTGCAAGGTCTGTGTATGTTGGAGCTGAAACCAGAAGTCTAATACATTGATTTTTGAAAGTGACATCAAATTTGAATTCCTGGAAAGATATCACTTAGTCATGATTTATTATTTTTTACTATCTCTGGATTCAATTTACTAGTATTTTGCTCAGGATTTCTTTTTTTTTTTTTAAGATTTTATTTATTTGACAGAGAGAGACACAGCGAGAGAGGGAACACAAGCAGGGGGAGTGGGAGAGGGCGAAGCAGGCTTCCTGCCAAGCAGGGAGCCCAATGTGGGGCTTGATCCCAGGACCCTAGCATCATGACCTGAGCCGAAGGCAGACGCTTAGCGACTAAGCCACCCAGGTGCCCCTTGCTCAGGATTTCTATGTTCATGATGATTACTGGTCTGTAGCTTTGTTATACATGTTCTTTCGAGTTTTTGTAATCAAGTTGGGGTGCATTCCTTCCTGCTCTGTTTTCTGAAAGGGTTTATGTAATATTGGTATTATTTCTTTTTAAAATGTTTGGTTCAATTCACCTACAAAGCTCTTTATTGTTCTTCGACTCCTTTCCTGCTCTCCTTGGGTAAGTTCACATTTTATTATTATATTTTATTTCATGTGTTGGCCTTCTAGCTATGTATTTTTTAATACATTTAAAAACTATTTTATTTATTTGAGAGAGAGAGAGAGTGCACGCACATGAGTGGGGGAAGAGCAGAGGGAAAGGGATGAGCAGACTCTGGGCTGGTCACGGAGCCCAATGTGGGACTTGATTCCAAGACCCCAAGCCAAAATCAAGAGTCAGATGCTTAACTGACTGAGCCACCCAGGTGCCCCTATTTTTGAATACTTTAAGAGATGCTGTATCCCAGACATTGCAGTGTGATCTAAGTGCAGTCCATCTATACGTAATATCCTGCTACCTCATGAGCAGTATAAGAACCTTACAACAGTCTTCCCCCCCCCCCACCTATTTTATTCTCATCGTTTTATATTTTACTTCTAGATATGTGATGATTCCCATAATGCTTGGCTGATATTTTAAAAAGCAATTTGTCCTTAGAAAATTAAAATAGGCACACACACACTTCGCTGTGGTCCTCATACTTTTCTGAAGATTGAGTGTTGTATCTGGTATCATTTCTCTTCAGCTTGAAGAACTTTTAGCAAAAAAAAAAACAAAAAAAAACAAAAAAAAAAAAGAACTTTTAGCATTTCTTTGTAGGTCTGCTGAAGACTGATTCTCTCTGCTGTTGCCACTCTGGAAATGTCTTTATTTGACTTTCA
Source organism: Phoca vitulina (assembly GCF_004348235.1). NCBI lineage: Eukaryota > Metazoa > Chordata > Mammalia > Carnivora > Phocidae > Phoca > Phoca vitulina. Next base: position 2,782,326 of record NW_022589781.1, on the reverse strand, counting down.
TTTTTAAAGGATATTTTAAAGGATATTTTAAAGGATATTTTAAAGGATATTTAAAGGATATTGTCTTCTGATAGAGAATTTTAAGCTGAGTATTTTTGGTTTTCATTTATCACTTTAAAGATGTTCTGTTGTCCTATGACCTTCATTGTTTCAGGTCACATGTTGGCTACTATTTATACAGATTTATGCTGTATATAATGTATCCCTTTTTCCCCTCACTCTCTTAAAAGCAGAAAATCTACTTTGAAATTTTAATACTTATCTTTGTTTTTTCAGCAGTCTGCATACTGTGTTTGAATAGATGTGATGTTTGTGTTTATCGTGCTTGTGGGTCATGGAGCTTAAAAGATCTATAGATTTATACCTCTCATCAATTTTGGAAAGTTTTAAACTATAATCTTTTCAATTATGTCTTCGGGTAGTTCTATCATATATATTAAGCCACTAAGTATTTAGGTGGTTTGTTATACAACCAAAAGGAATTGAAACAGAAATCAGTACCCAGAAATTGGATGTTGTTTCAATAAACACCCAAAATATGTAGTATTATTTTTAAGGCTGGGTGGTGGTGGGAGGTTGGAAAAATGATGAGGAAACTATTATAGAAGACTGAATAAATGGTGATCCATTTGGTGAAATGGTCACTTGTATCTAGGAAGATGGACAATGCACTTAAACAAATTTTGGATTTGGGCAAGAAGATCTCCCAGTGAAATTTTTAAAATATCAGCTGCTTCTATTTAGTGACATTTAAGATAGTACAAGAAAGGACAAACTCAAAAAAATAGGCCACTTTGCAATTTGAATCATATGGGATTTGAATCTAATGTTGTGGGTCCTGGGACGAGATGACAAATCACAAATATTGACAAAATAGATTCTGTTTCTTCCCCCAAAATACTCTATTTTATTTTCTGCCTAGAATGATATTAAGGAATAATTGAATCTTACCTACACAGGTTTTTCAGCCATCAAAAACAGATTATCCAAAGGCTCCCTGAAACATCATTGTTCCATGCTCTCTTTATGATCTAATTTAATTTCATTTAACAAGTATTTTTATCCACTGAGTTTAATTCTTGACTAGTGTAGGATGAACAATAGCAGTCAGGACATAATTTAATAGTCAGGAGTGCTATTTAATGGTGTCACATAGGTATTATCATGGGGTTTTTTTGTACAATTAGGAAAATTGTTTTTAGTTGGACCCCATTTGGGATGTGACTGCTCACTGAAGTGCTGACATCCCAAAGAGCAGAGAGAGGGTGGTGTTGACTTTAAGGAACTGCAGCTTGAGATACTCCTATAGCAGCAAGTGAAATAAGCAGTCACATCTACAGGGACAAATTTGGGAAGAAAACTGATTTATAGGGCTCTAAAGAAAACTTGATGTATTTGTGATTTCAAAGACTAAGAATTCTATGCCAAGAATCATAGGGAATCTGAAAGAGGGAAATGGCCTACCTGTATCTAACATCACTGGAAAAGATGTGGGGGACACAGATGGCGATGAGTAGAATAAGGAGAACATGGGGAAAACCAATGCTCAGACTGGATGTGAGCAGAAACATGAGTCACATAGATTGTTATTGGATCCATAATGAGGAGACACTTGAAACTGACATCATCATCAATCATCATCATCATCACCACATTGATCTATTCAGTTCTTACTGTGACTCAGGTTCTGTCTAAGGGATTTATGGGTTTTAGTTCACCTAATTTTCCAAAGAACTCTAGGAGACAGGTCCTCTTATGCTGATTTTATAGATGAGGAAACTGGAGAGGCTGATTAGTTTGTGCAAGATAACACAGCCATTACTCAACCACACTGTTCTGCCTTCAACTCTTAGTCATCACACTACATGGCCTTATCCATTAAATGCCGTGTGTGTGTGTGTGTGTGTGTGTGTGTGCATGTGCATGCACAGTTTCTATTTCACCATTTGGATTCACCCTTCCCAACAAATCTGTTTGTTATCTCCTCTTTCAGAGTTAAATTTTCCTTCCAGATATGCTTATGTGTAGATACTCATAATGAATGAATAATTTCTACACATTGCACTCAAAATTCTGGTAACCAGAGTTGATACAAAGAGTCTCTTTTGAAGAATGATCTGTCTACATGACCTACTTCTTCAGGAACATGCTGCTGTTAGAGTCTTCACGAGAATAACTTGAAGTCCTGTTCTACCCACAGAAGTAACTACTAAGGCCAGCATGTAAAATCAACCACAAAGGCATCTCTTCTGAAGCAATAGAAATGTCCTTTAAGGTGAGAATACATTTAAAATCTTCAGTACTTCCTCTTCACTGTTTCTTTTTTTAGCTGGTTTGGATCATCACGACAGTGCCCAGGGTTCTCTGGAAAGAACTACCTTGTATCAAACTATGTCCATAGCACAGTTCTGGCTGTATCAGAATTGAGCCTGCCAGACTGCTCAGTGTAGAATGCTCTTGCTAGCATTCCACTTATCATCGTCTCCTAGAGAGTTTTCCTCTTCTGAATGAAAAAAAGTGAATCATTTGTTTGTTTTGTTGGTATGATTGTAATTTTGAGAATGGTTTTGAATATGTTATTTAAATATGATTTTTATTAGAGTGATTGTCTTTGGGACTTCATGTTGAAAACTTGTGATGCCTGTCTGATAATCTAGGTCTTCCAGTTATTCTTCACCCCCCCAAAACTTTTCTGATAATCCTACATGTTCCAGCCAAAAAGCTTCAAAAAATATTCTTTCATAGCATATTTTCCCTTTTGAATTTTGCCTTCCACTGAAGTTTCAGGTATAAAAGATCCACTTTCCTCTCTTTGTATGTTATAAAAATGATGAAATTGACTTTTTTTTTTTTACTTTGCCTGTTCAATTCTTCTCATCTAGAATTCATCTTGTAGAAACAAGTATCATTGCTTTTCCCATAGGTAATAGAATATTCTTCCTTAGGTTGAGGGTTAAGGACGAGAAATAGAAAGGGACATATGTATGTCAGTGGAATTTGAGGTCATGGTGGGCAATTGCTATCTGTGGGTGCAGCTCATAGTAGCCCTCCCAAAGGTGGCAGTTAAGTCTGTCACATTTAACACCAATGAATCTATCAAATTTTATATTGTTTTACATGTAGATGTGTGTATGGACATGCATTTTTTTAAAAGATTTTATTTCTTTATTTGAGAGAGAGAGAGTGAGAGAGAGCATGAGAGGGGAGAGGGTCAGAGGGAGAAGCAGACTCCCCACTGAGCGGGGATCCCAGTGTGGGACTCGATCCTGGGACTCCAGGATCATGACCTGAGCTGAAGGTAGTCGCTTAACCAACTGAGCCACCCAGGCACCCTGCACGTGCATTTTGAGAGTATAGGTTTGATCCCCAAGGTTTTCTTTCTCTCTAGAAGAGAGTTCTGCCCACACAGGGGCGAGCTGACAACAGGAGGAATATATTTGGGTAATAACTAATTGTGCTGTTCTAGCCAAAGTCTTTGGGTACAAGAGATATTTGATGAAAGGATACAGAAACCTCATTGAAACAAAGGACACATAGATATTTCATACAAATTGTGACTGAAGAGGGCTCCGCCATCTATTACCAAGACAGCTACTCTCCCCATCTCCCCCTTTCACTATTTCTTGGATCAGAGGCTCCCAAATGTCTGCCTCTTTCTTTATGTTGGTGCATTCTCTTCTCCTGTAGGTTGGCGTCCTCTGTTTACACCTCTGTCTGCACGGAAACAATGAGCTCAGAGTCACATGACTCTTCAGTTCAATTATGTTCCACCCGCTGCCTAGAGTGGGATATCTCTTAATTTAAATTAGTGAGGAAGTATTTTGATGGTGTGTTGGCTTGACAGTGGATTGGATCTAGTGTCTCCTATTTGATCCAGTCAACCGCAGCAATCCCACAATGGATAACAAGTGTACTTTAGACTGTTTGGGGTTGAGAATAGGGCAGGCATATTTAGGGACTAGAAGTCACAGGGTTGTGACTGGCTAAAGATGTAAGTGGTTTTGAGAAGACCAACTTTTTGACAAACCAAGTCACCCTTCTTGGTTAGAAAAATGCCTCATCCTATCTTTAATCCACTTTGACTGACATTTTAGGACCTTTCAGTTTTATTAAATTGTCCAGGACCTCTTTATTTTCTCCCAGTTTTATCATTGGCTTTCTTTCTGCCTGGTTCCTGGCCCTCACTTGATCTCTCCTATAAGCCCTGTAGCTCCTCTGGCTAGAAGACACATCTGTCGGCCGTGCTGGACCCGTGACATCGCTCAGCCCTGCCCCCTGACTCTTTCCTCGTCCAGTGCCTCAGGAACATTATTCCATTTTAATTCAGGGGTTTAGACTCAAACTCCAGGACTAGATTATTTGGTGAGTATCTGGACCTCCTTTGAGGTGCTATTTAATGTTTAGTTTACTTATGTGATTCTTCGACTTACTTCTAAAGAGAGTGGAGGGGAACTTTCTACTGGCACAATAGGTAGTTTCTTATAATTTCATTGGTCATGTTTCAAAAGTAGATATATTATTTTCTGAAACATGAATGAAAACTAAATTAGCACATAGATAGGCAGGCAGCAAATAGAACTATTACAGTGAGAAATCTAGGTCAGCAAAGTCATCTTGTTTGAAGGGCATCCAAACAGGGAGGACATCTTTTCAAGCTAAAGATATTAGTTAATTGCACTTATAAATTCCTTGTGTTCCAATTTTTGACATTTTATCTTGGCTCCCTTTGAGGCCTGTATTAGATTCTTATTTGAGGCGCACAGAAATCACTCACTTCAAAATTATACTGCCCGCTTCCTGACAAATCCACCATTGGTCTTTCCATCCAAGGAGGGTTTGAAAATAAATCTTGAGTCTCTTAACGGCAACATCACAGCGCTGATGCTCTTTCTATCCCGCCCAAGATCCGTGCCCGACCCAGGATATTGGGTGACGTCCTGACCATGACGCACTGAGTACAGCAGCCTGAATGAATCGCTTTATCAGCTCAAAGTCAGAGTTACGAGCAGAATTGCTTATGGAAATTTTAGCATTCCCCCATCCTGCACAAAATGATTTAAACTGGAGCCAGAGGGTGATATTTGTTTTTTGGTTGTTTTTTTTTTAAGATTTTATTTATTTATTTGACAGAGAGAGAGACAGTGAAAGAGGGAACACAAGCAGGGGGAGCGGGAGAGGGAGAAGCAGGCTTCCTGCCGAGCAGGGAGCCCAATGCGGGGCTCGATCCCAGGACCCTGAGACCATGACCTGAACCGAAGGCAGACACTTAAAGACTGAGCCGCCCAGGTGCCCCAAGAGGGTGATATTTGGGGACTGATATAAGTAATGATGTGGTGTCCTCCACCTTCCTGGGGTTGTCTTTTTCTATCTGTGCTGAAGGAACTCGGCTAGAATGCAGTGGGTCAGGTGTGATGAGGAGCACAGTCAAGCCTCAGTGTCACCCTGGGTGAGCCATTTGGCCTCCGTGGCACTCCATTTCTGCATAAAGTCACAGTGTTATGTAGGATTAGCCGTTGTATACATATATACAATGGAATATTACTCAGCCATCAGAAAGGATGAATACTTACCATTTACATCGGCGTGGATGGAACTGGAGGGGATTACCTAAGTGAAATAAGTCAAGCAGAGAAAGACAATTATATGGTTTCACTCATATGTGGCACATAAGAAACAGCACAGAGGATCATTGGAGAAGGGAGGGGAAAACTGAATGGGAAGAAGTCAGAGAGGGAGATAAACCATCTGAGACTCTTGACTATAGGAAACAAACTAAGGGTTGCTGGAGAGGAGGTGGGTGGGGGGATGGGGTAACTGGGTGATGGGCATTAAGGAGGGCATGTGATGGAATGAGCACTGGGTATTATGTAAGACTGATGGATCACTGACCTCTACCTCTGAAACTAATGATGTACTATATGTTGGCTAATTGAATTTAAATAAAAAAATTCAAGTCAGAAAAAGAGGATTATTCTCAGGTAATGTACAGAGCGGTACAGGGGCTAACCTCAAAAAGGCTTCGGAGGGCCACATCAGAGGCATTCATATAGCCATGAGAGATCACAATGCACATCTCATGGTCCTGAGTGTAGAGGCAGGGACTGAGCAAGTAGTCTCATGAAAGAGGGTTCAGGACTGTGATGCTCTCCTGACCTTCACATCTCATTTTACTTTTAAGGACAAAAAGTCTGTCTCTGGGTTGACCTCTGTCCTCGAATGTCCATTTTCAAGGGAGTGAAGATCATGTGTATTCCCCTGATTTCTTGCAGCTGGAGAAAGGGAGACAGGAACAGGACCTACTCTTTCCTGGGGAAAAAAAACCCAACTGCCCATCTCTGTTTCATCTTGGCCCCCTTCTCCTTTGACAGGTCTATCTCCTCCCAACTGGTAGAGGAAGGTTGAGCATGGAGATGACCCCTTCCTGAGGGTGTCCTCTTATTCACTGCTGGGTGCTCTGACCTTCCCATTGAAGCAGAAAGATCTGAGGCTGAGTAGTGCACTGATGGAAAAGAAACAGAATAGACTAGTGATTATTATCCTTGACTACAGGTTAGAATCCACCTTGTTAAGTTTTTAAAATTCTGTTGGCCAATCACATATTATTCAGATCTAGCCAGTATCTCTGGTGGCACGGGAGGGAGATCTGAAGCAATAGCACTTTTTTTTTTTTTTTAAATCTCAGATCAATCCAATGGACCACTAGTGAAATAAACCACATACCCTATTTTGGTTCTAGACCCCAGAAATGCCTTAGGATGGAAAAAAATAAGTTGTCTATATGGCTAAATATAGACCATAAGAGTTCTACAATAGGTTTTGGGTTCAGTGCATAATAAAGAATGCTCCTTGTTTCTACCATATTATTCTGTTAATGTTTCCCTTTGGGGACTTTGAATGAGTAAACTGGAATATTATTCCAAGGTTTGGGGTCCCATCAAGTCTCACCCTCTTACCCCACATTTCTCACTAATTACAATAGTGTTCTCCCCTTCCTGTGTCCATCAAGTCTTCAACATTGAACTGAAAACTGAGTTCTATCTAATTATGATATGATTCCATGAAATACCAAAAATGTGTCATAAAAGCACTTCCAGGAGGGGCGCCTGGGTGGCTCAGTTGGTTAAGCGACTGCCTTCGGCTCAGGTCATGATCCTGGAGTCCCTGGATCGAGTCCCGCATCGGGCTCCCTGCTCGGCGGGGAGCCTGCTTCTCCCTCTGACCCTCCCCCCTCTCATGTGCGCTCTCTCTCTCTCTCTCTCTCATTCTGTCTCAAATAAATAAATAAAATCTTTAAAAAAAAAAAAAAAAAAAAAAGCACTTCCAGGAGGAAGAAATGTTTGTATCTGACATAATAGGTCAGCCAAAACTTCTATTTATGTACATCCTAAAACAAAAATAATGGTTCTGTTTGTCCTATAACTATGAAAAAATCACACATTATGTTCCCCAAGGAAGAAAATTCTTAAATTACAGTCATAAATTATGCACAGAGGGTGATATTAAACAGCAATATCATAATAAAACAACTGTAGCCATAGACTGGTTCTAAACTTAGTCCATACCTTACAATCTCCTGGTGAACTTTTTACAGAGTAATTGAACCAGAATCTGTAGAGATGATACCCAGGCATGTGTTTTGTTTTGTTTTCTCTTTGAGTTCCCCAGAGGAGTCTGATACTCAGCCAAGATTGGGAACCGACGCTCTCAGCAGTGTTTCTGGACGACTACATACGGCCTAGGCAGTAAGAAGAAAAAATGACAATAAATTAAGACACTGCTTTTGAGTGATTGCTTTTTGCTGAAGAGACAAACAAGTAGAAGAATGCAGGAAGGGGGATAAAACACAAAACATCAAGGAGAAAACCCATTCCTGTTTGAAATCATGTTCCCAAACCATAGGGCATAGGTACAAAATGTCAGGAAAAGAAACAGACAAGGTTTTTACACATGGTGTTATAATTTATTCTTTTGACAAAGATCTACTTTACATATGAACTACTCTTCAGTTTCTCACCCACGCACACGCACACACACACCATGATGTTATTTGATTTCTCTAGAAAAGCTGTGACCTTCTAGGTCTGGATGTTGCTTTTCCACTTTTGATGGAAAAATATTTACAAGCTATAATTGTGTTTCCTTTTTAATTCTGCTTTGAGAGAAGCAAGAGATGATAAATGGCAACTTTGTGGGACCATATGAAAGCTGCACAGCACATATGCAGGACAACGCGGGCATATATAACATCAGCTTGCGATTAGATGGCGTTAACAAAATAATGTAAAATCTATGACATTTTATTTCTGGCTCACTTCACAACTAAGTTCAAATTAATTCCCAGACCATAATGTGCCATGATTTACGGGGTATTTAAGGGAGAGAGATCGCTTCACTATTTGTCGTCAGCTTTCTTACTTCCCGGTCCAATTCTGTTAGCAAGTTTCCACACCTTTTGGCCTGGTTACTGACGTTCACACAGTGCAGAAAACTGTGAACAATTACCTGGGTAATTCAAAATAAGCAGGACATTTGCATAGCATTCAGGATACTCCATTATCATTTTCATTACAATATAGGCAAATTATTTATTGGAAACCAGATAAAGCAGTGCACATTTATCTGGAAACACCACAGAGGTGCTATGCAAATATCTCAACCTTTTCTGTCAAATGTGGTATTTCAGTCTGTTAATCACTGAAAGCACCTTTCATTAAGCAAATGAGCCTCCCTGCGAAGGCCTACAGCCAAGCAAAACTCCTTTTGTCCAATCAATCATGAGAAAATAGAAAGTGCCCACATTATCTAACTTATTTATGACTGATTAGTCACTGAAAATCAAAAACAGGAGAGAAATTTATTTCCTTCATGAATAAAGTAAATCATTTCCAGGTTTTTTTAAGAGGACAGTCTTTCAGGCATCTGGTTCCTCTTCTCTATGACTATTGACCTTCTGATGATATTCAACTTTTAACTTTAGAGTTCAGCCTCATAGCATCCAAAGCCAGTTTCTCAAACCATCCCTCTGCCCTCCTGTTCTGATGATGAGCTTCGTGTCGTGCTTTTTCCAAAGAGGATGGTGAGCACGGACATGCTTCTCGCGACTTTCAAGAGGAGACACATGAAGGCATCATGTCAGAAATATTTACAGTTGCCAACAACTCCTTCTCTGAGCTAAAGTTAAAAATACTTGACTAAATTCTAAAGGAATATTTATGACATTTTTTCCCCTGAGAAAGAATTGCAATCTCCAAAAATGTCTGTTGTAAAGAAAGAAAAATTGAGTTTAGGAAATACATGTTTCTGGTGTCACAGAACTTTGGAATCTGTGATACAAGAGTCCCAGGGCTCATCTCTCCAACCGTGCCTGCTGCCTGGGTACTTGGTGCAAGACTTCAAGTTTGGGATCCTCTGAGAACTTGTGTAGCTGCCTTGGTTGAAGACCTCTTTGGTAGATCCTGATTCTATTTATTGTGGCTAAAACCTGCCCATTAATGAGCAACTGGGACAAGCTCATTGTAAACATTGAAGGCTAAACAAATCGGTTTCCAGCACGGACTTCTGAGATTGATGAACCACATGGGCAACCAGAGAGAACCAAATGTCCGTGGCACACAGTTCGTCCTGTATCCTGGTCTATGTTTGCATTCCTGGAGCACAGAGAAAGCACCTAGTGACTTATAATAAAAACAAACAGAGTAGATGGCTAACTTAGCATTCCCAGATGGGACGCTCTCCCCCAGGCGGGACATTTTGCCCTTTGTAGTTATGTGTGTGTGTGTTTATTGATCTGAAATTCATGGAACAATAAAGTAACCATTTTAAAGTGAACAACAGAGGCTCTCTTTCTAGGTATTTAAAAGCCCAGACTGGCTGCCATTCTCATGTTAAAAGTGACGCTATAATCAGTTGGAATGTTTTTGTGCTTTACATTTTTGCTATGTGTATACCAAATGAAAGGTTGGGCTGATTTTTTTTTGTCACTGCACTGACTAGTTTTAAGCACAATTGACTCAAATTGACTAGTTATTCAAAATGTGCTTACCTAACATTAAAATAACAGGGCAACCGGAGGAAAAATAATTACCAAGTAGATTGTGTTCTCATGCATTTGACTGTGAGGCAACATTCTTACCTCTTCAACTACCATTAGAGACAAAGCCTCAACAGTGACTCTATGTGACCTTGAGACCTCCACAAAGAGAAGGCCTGTGCTCAGATGGAGACCCGACTTCATCTCTGTCAGGAATTAGAACCTGTCTTTGACAGCCTTGGGGTCAGCTTCTCCAGTCCTTCCCAGAGAAGCATTAGGCCGTTACACTCAACTCCTCAGTGCTTAGCAGTGAATCTGGGCAGCACACCACCAAGTTGGAAAACATACAAAGATTGCTTTGGGGAACCTCAAAATCTGCTCACGGGAATCCTTCCCCTGCCTTGTTACACTCTAGTGATTAGTGAATTTCTGCATCTCCCAAAGTCAGAGCTTCCTGAGCAGATGCCAAAAATCCTAAACCTTTCTCAACTCTGATCAACCTAGTGCTTTATGCTTGGTGCCTTATTGATTATATAATAAACAACTCAGAACTGCAAAGCTAAAGGCTATTAATGAATGACACCCCACACTTCTGCTATACTCAGCCTAGGACACAAAGGGGGATCTGTTGAGAAGACTCTCAAATCTGCCAGGCTGAAGGGGAGAATGGATGTGAGAGTTCCTGGGTTCTTGCTGCGTTCATGAGACCACCACCGTGGGCTGTTACACTGGTTAGGCTGATCTGAGAGTGTGTTTAGTTCATGCTTAAGATTACAAATGTTACTCCGATGGCGAAGTTTTCACTCCAGAATCACCTGCGTAGCTTTTTCAAATGGAAGATGCTCATGCCTCCTTCCCACGTCTAGGGATGCTGTTGCCAGCATCCAGGCCCCTGTGCTTTTTGAAAGTACCCAGGTGAGTGTCGCCAGGGTTGACTCCCTCTCAGAGATTCTAATCATTAGATGATCACTGAGGACCAACCTGCCTCTGGAGTTCAACCATGTGCAGTGAAACATTTCTCTCTCCACAGTAGTGAGAGAAAATTACATCCCACTCTTTGTTCTCTTCACCTCTTCTAGGACACTAAGATTCTTAGGCAAAGGTTTTTAGTACCAAGCATAGTGTCCATGTTTAAAATCAGGTCTCATTTTTTCCCTAATGCTCACCGTTATTAAATGAGAGGTGAGAGAGAGGTCGTGGTCCTCCTGGCCCCACTCAATTACTGAAATGAATTGAAAGGCCTCAAAAAAGCATCCCTAGCCAAGCCATCAGTAATGGAAAAACATGATCCTCGTGGCTTGCAAAATAGATGTCCGTCTTGACAGGAGCATCCTGTGCGGTCTTGGTGTGTGAGGGGCGACTATTTAATTAAGAGAGCACAGAGTCTTGCCGGGACAACTTGCTGTCCAAACACCATCTTCAACTCTTAATAAGAACACATCTGCCACCCTGTGTTGGAAGCCAGCAGGAAAGTCCATCAGCATTCCCAGAGAAGCGGCTTCTTTCCCTCGGGCCCATTTCCATTTTACTTTCTTTAGCTAAGGTCAGTTCTGGGATTCTTGGAGCAATAAGGAGAGGTACTTATTTTTGGGGTGAAGCCTATGAAAATACAAACTTGCACTTACTACTTACACTTGCACTTGCACTTATTACTCATTCACTCACTCACTCACTGAAGACAACAAAAATCAATCCAAAAAAGTCACGATCCATCTGCCTGACCCTCATTCTCATTAAATTGGTTCCACAAAACTGGCAACCAGAACCCCACGTGTGTGGAGACAGAACCTTGCTGCCGTCAGTGATAGGTGGTTTCTCCATGCGTATCTATAATCTTGAGGAATTTTGGTTGCTCATTTGCTGAAGGTAGTTGGTCCAATTACAATAATTGATATTTCAACAATAACCGTGAAGACTGCTGTGTTCTGGTGTTAAAATTTACATTTCATGAAATATAATTCACATCGAAATGTTCTGTCCCTGGGAAATGCCTGGACGCACAGCTCAGTGGACGAAACATAAACAGTCCTATTTCCTGGGGTGATAACGATAGAGACACTGAATATCTCTACCTCAGCTGCAAAATAAGACTGACTTTACTTACAAGGAGGTGTTGAGGAATAGCATTATATGCAATGGTAAAAGGCCCATTAGATGTAAAATGCAGGTGTACCTTACCTGATATAATGCCCTTTCCCCCAACTAGAGCCAGGGAGGGGTCACCAGCAGGCATTCAGAGGGAGGAGACTAAGGGCATGACCAGCCCATCTCCCTCCTGGTTCTACCTCTACCATGCAGTCTATCCTCTTCCCACTAGACCAGGTTAAAGGTAAAATAGCTATCACCTACTGGCCCATGACCATCATGGCCATCATGGGAACCTAACCAGCCCCCACTGTGACTGTAGTCTAAAAACTGACCCTAGTTACCACATTTCACCCAAAGAGAACTAACCAGCATCGATCAAGCACATACAATGTACCGGCCACTGTGCTTTACTTACATTATGACTCCCATTTACCAGAGAGATCATATTAACTATCTGACACCGAAGCCCATTCTCTTCCTGAGACCCTGTACCAGTGAGACTGGAGGGATGTAGAAGTCCTCCCAACATCCAGGGAATCCTTGATTCCACTTATCCTTGGTACCAAGCCACCAAGGCATTAGGGAAAAAAGTTTTTGAGAACTCCAAACCAATATGCCTCGAATATTACTTAATCCTGTTTATGTAGTCTGGTACTGATACTTCCATGATCTAAACCCATATGAACAAGAAGTCACCCAAGACCCTTTTACCTCATGACAGGATTTTAATTACCGTCTCCTAACTGATATCCTTCAGTCCATTAGTCTTTCTTCCCAATCCATTAGGCTGTAAATGAACTTTTCTACATACCTCCTTCATCAAAACACATTCAAGCCTTTGTATTTTTCCTGTGGTCTAGGATAAAATCTAAACTGCTTAATGTGGTGGCTTTTGAGGTTTTCCTTAATGTTACCACAACCCAGAAGTCCAGCTTTTTCTGCTGCTTCTTTTCATGCATCTCCCTTTTAATCAAGTGTGGGTATCTATTTATGAGAAAAATGCCCTTGCTTACATTTCTCTGCTCCTTCACCTATCATATTTCTCAAATCTGAGTAAACTTGTTAATCCTCTCTGCTCATTCAGATGCTCCTATATTTTTCCAGTCTCAGCTTTAGCCCCTTTTCTATGAGAACTTCCCCATCATGTCCGCTCTCAGTGGGGACTCTGACCACAGAACTCAAGCCCTGTCAGCCTCACTTGGTAGAGTGTGTGTGTGTGTGTGTGTGTGTGCCCTGAAGCACCACTGGGACTGACACCATGTTTCCAATTCAAATATAGAATACATTTATTGAGAAGCTACTTTGTGCTAGGCACCATGCTCCATGCTACCTTATTTTTTTTTTTACTTTTTTTTTATTATGTTATGTTAATCGCCATACATTACTACCTTATTTACACTCTGTTTGACCCCCAACATAACCTGACAGGCAGCTGGATGTCAAGTGGGTGGTCAAGAAATATTTGTAGAAGAAGGAAAGAAAATTAACACTTATGATAGGCATTAAGGAAGGCACATGATATGATGAGCACTGGGTGTTATACTGAACTAATGAATCATTGAATATTATATCAAAAAATAATGATGTACTATACCTTGACTAATTGAATTTAAATTAAAAAAAAGAAAATTAACACTTATGAAGGCAAATCTCTATAGTAGATACTTTGTGGGTGCTCTGTTATTTATCCTAAAATTTGACTTTATTTATCCTAAAAATCACCCTAGAATGAAGGTGTTTTCCTGTTTTTGCATATGAAAAACCAGTACTCTAAGACCTTAAATATTTGCAAAAGGTCACCTAAAGTGTGGTCAAGTTTGGATCAAAGCTAGTTGTTCTTGTCTCCAAAATATGTTTTTTCTACTGTGTTATGGAGTTGTCTTTATCAGAGTTAAACATGTCTTCTGACTTATTCCATACCAAATAAATATTTGAATAAATTGAGATCTCATGTAAGAACATCTTTCTTAGGAGATAGCTGAGTCTTCCAAATAAATGCCATCTTGTGGGGAGAATCTCTTTTTGTCGCTAGACTGTCCACTAAATTAGTTGACGTATCTGAGCCTAAGCTATAAATTCGATGGTGCAAGCTTGTTACAATAGTTTGAATACAAACACAAATACTGTGTTTGAATTTTAAGAATGAAATAATATGAAGAATTTGTTCCAAAAAATTAAACTTCTAACTCTAATTACCAGATTATGGAAATTACAGGGGTCTAGGGACAAGCTGAGCAGTGCTATGAATAATTGATCCACAAAATGCAGAAATATGGAGCATTTTTTTAATTATGTTATGTTATTTTTTTTAAGATTTTTTATTTATTTATTTGACAGAGAGAGACACAGAGAGAGAGGGAACACAAGCAGGGGGAGAGGGAGAGGGAGAAGCAGGCTTCCTGCTGAGCAGTGAGCCCGATGTGGGGCTCGATCCCAGGACCCTGAGATGATGACCTGAGCCGAAGGCAGACGCTTAACGACTGAGCCACCCAGACACCCCTATTATGTTATGTTAATCACCATACATTACATCATTAGTTTTTGATGTAGTGTTCCATGATTCATTGTTTGCATATAACACCCAGTGCTCCATGCAGAATGTGCCCTCTTTAATACCCATCACCAGGCTAACCCATCCCCCCACCCCCTCCCCTCTAGAACCCTCAGTTGGTTTCTCAGAGTCCATAGTCTCTCATGGTTGGTCTCTCCCTCTGATTCCCCCCCTTCATTTTTCCCTTCCTGCTATCTTCTTTTTTTTTTTTAAACATACAATGTATTATTTGTTTCAGAGGTATAGGTCTGTGATTCAACAGTCTTACACAATTCACAGCACTCACCATAGCACATACCCTCCCCAATGTCTATCACCCAGCCACCCCATCCCTCCCACCCCCACCACTCCAGCAACACTCCGTTTGTTTCCTGAGATTAAGAATTCCTCATATCAGTGAGGTCATATGATACATGTCTTTCTCTGATTGACTTATTTCGCTCAGCACAACACCCTCCAGTTCCATCCACGTTGTTGCAAATGGCAATATTTCATTCCTTTTAATGGCTGCATAATATTCCATTATATATATACACCACACAGGGAAATCCAAATGTGGAGCATTTTATGGAACAAATGACCCAATTTGGACAACAGAGCAATGGCACAGGGATCAGTGGCTGAGCCAGGACTGAGTCTGGGCAGTCTGCAGCCGGCTCAGGAATCTGGCTCTTTTCACACTCAACTGCACTGACCTTTGTAGCATAATGTACATCCTTCCTTGATAGCTTTTTCTCTGGCCAGTGGAAACAAAAAAGAAACATCTCAATGTGACATTACTAAAACTTAAATCAGAAGGTGAACAACTTCAATTTTCTCAAAAAAAAAAAAAAAAAAAGAGAGAGAGAGAGAAGAGAAAAGAAAGAAAGAAAAAGAAAGAAAACAAGAAAACCATTTTAGACTGTCTAAGTCTCTCCCTGTGTATAAATGTGCCTGACGTCTGATTCCTGAAAGCGTAACTCAGGGCCATGATGAGACACGAAACCACAGAACCATTCCCCAGGCCACCACAGCTGACATCAGCAAGCCTGGAGGGCTGTCCTGCTCCAGCAACAGTGTCATCTTGCCTCACAGTCCTGGTCCTTCCTCTTCTAGATGGCTGTAGGTAAAAGGAGGTTCCTATACAGACAACAAAATAGCCCCCACATGTTAATTCCCACCAGATTGCTAAATCTATGTCTCTGCTGGCTCCCCCAAAACTCCTAGTGAAGACCACCTGACATCAAACATGCATGTCACCAACAATCAACAGCTGGGTACATGATAAGCCCCAAGGTAGACAAAAAGTTGGAGATGAAGCAGGCAAGAATTTTGTGAAGTGTGCCCTCTGGACTGTCTCTGCCAAACCTTGCCTATGGCACCATGAAGTCTGGTCTAGGGGGTGGAGCAAGGGAGGATGCACTGGTTAGAAATGTAAAAATAAAGGGATTGCAAGGGACAAAACAAAAAAGACTCTCTCCCACTTTTTTTTTTTCACTCTTTCCTCAGTAGAGCCAGCATTGGGGGTAGAGGGCTGATCCTTCCAGCAATTCTTTCCTCTTTTCTACTCTACACATACACACACACACATATACACACATGAACACCCCTCACGTATACACACGTGTGCACATACACACACGTGTGCACACACATGCGCACAGGTATACAAGGTACACACGCACGCACATGCACACCCCTCTTTTTTTAAGGGTATTCCTACGGCTGGGTCACCTGGCCCAGTAAAAACATGTGACTCGGGCATGCCATTCTGTGAATGTGTTTCAGTGTGAACTTTATATGTAATTAATTATTGCACAACAGACCAATAGCAGGTTTTCCAAAAGAACTGCTATAAAAAAAAAATACTCCAAACTGATTTCATATCAGCTTTCTGAATACAAACTGCATTACACTGCAGGTAGAAGTAGAAAGTTTTTGTTTGTTTGTTTTTGTCACTTAAAAAAAGATGTCCAGGTTTTTTAAGTTTAAAGATAAATACTCTTTGTGGAAACAGAGTTCTTGTAGAGAAGTGAATACACCTTTCAAAACTCTTCAACCCAAATTGTGTTGGGGATGTTTTTATGAAGAGCTCCAGAGCGTACTGGCAGAGTAGCAAAGAGAAAAAGAAAAGTTGGAATGAATTATTACAGCAGGGAGCAACTCGGATGCCCAAAGATAGAACTAAGGCCTAATGTTACAAATTATCTTCCTAATGTTACAAATTACCTTCCATCAGAGTTTAACATCTATACCATCTACATGTATCAAGCTTGACTTTGCCAGCTTGAAATTGATTATAATTCACAGAGTGGTTGATTTTAAAATTTTCTTTTCTATGGGGAAAAAGGTTTATGAAGAAAATCAACGGTGTTGATAGCATATATGGGAGAGTGATTCCTAACTTGCGTGAAGATAAATAAAGGGAGCGCTGAAGGGCGCTCTTTCTACAAACCACTCACGGCAGCCTGCATCACTGGCAGCAAGAAGGAAGAGAAGAATTGTTTTGACAAGGAAGGACATTTTTCACATAGGAATTTTATCTCCTGCCTTGAAAAGGAAGGAAGATGTCTCCCTGCCCAGCACCAATGCACTGATCACTGCTTGCAGGTAGTAGGAAACCAACACAACCCTAAACTCTTGTTCTCCAGTTTTGTTCAAAACAACCCTACCCAGTTTCCTCCTAAAACCTAGTAAAAACTGACCTTCCTTTTGTCTCTTTGGACTTGCCTATGGTTCACCACAGCTTGCTTGTCCCAAGTTGCAATTCCTTTGCTATTCCCAAATAAACTCATTTTTACTTAAATAAAATTGCTCTTTGCTTTGTTTAAAGTTAACTCTTGAAACACAAAAGTGGTCACTTTATATAATTCTTTTTTTTTAAGATTTTATTTATTTGACAGAGAGAGACACAACGAGAGAGGGAACACAAACAGGGGGAATGGGAGAGGGAGAAGCAGGTTTCCCACGGAGAAGGGAGCCCGATGTGGGGCTCAATCCCAGGACCCTGGGATCATGACCTGAGCCGAAGGCAGACGCTTAATGACTGAGCCACCCAGGCGCCCCTATAATTCTTTTGCAAAAATAATATTTACTTAAGAAGAAACACGATTGTCTCCTCACATACTGATATCCGAATGCTATTCTTCAGTAGAACGAGGGCAGGACTGATGTGCCATGAAGAGCCCCTCCCACCACAGTGAACGTGCTCGGAATCATTCTCATTTTCCTCCCTGAGCCTTCTCCTGACGAATAGGGCTCATGTGAGGAAAAATGAGACCAAACAGAGGAAAACCAACTGACCAATACGCAGATGGTCCTGGCCTGCTGAGAACCATGCCCTGATTGGGTTGGTACATGGTCCCAGTGGAAACTAAAGCCCAGTTCTCACAGACCTCACTGTTTCCTGTGTGCACATGTGTTCACAAGGCAACCACAATGCACTGAAGTCGGTGGTTTCGGGAACTGATCTATTCATTAAAGTAAGCCTTCTAGGAGGCTTTGAGTGCAGGCCAGCCTTTGAAAAAATTCAACTCAATTCATTTACAATTGTTTTTCTTTTAAATGTATTCAGTGTACATTGACATATCCACCCAGTGCATCTCAATGTGACATGGAGCTATAGTGTTGAGTTTGAGAGAATGCTCTACAAAATGCTTCTCCATAATGAGATAACTTAATACAGTGCTCTTCTGCACTTTCCTTTAACTCAGAGTGATTGTATATTGTCCACCTTGCAGCTAATATTTAGAAATAAACGACCTCAATACATTACATATACACATATCATATTTATCAGGTGTCACTGAGGATTTGATTCTGCCAATTTTTAATATGCCTCACATCAAACGCATTGATATTCTTAAGTGATCTGGCAAGATGACATCCCAAGCAAGGTATGATTTAATCAGGTATTTGGAAATCATCTGATTTCATAGAAGAGCGAGGGAAAGAAAACACATTAACTGGCAAATAAAATGTATTTTCACCTATAGGAATATTGATTTGCTCATATGAATGAAGATCACTAATTTACTTTACCAGTAGAAATATCTCGTTTGGACCCATAGGGTCGATTTTGCATTATAATTTCACGCATTTGAAAGGAAGTTTTGGAAACTTACTGAACAGGGCATTCAAGAGAGCACAGTTTCAGGAAGTACAGCATAAGAGCGGAAAGAATAGGGTACATTGAACTGGTGGAGAAGAAAGGATGTAGGATTTTTTAAAGTGGTACTGTAGGAAGGGAGGAAGGAAAGGCAGAAATGAGGGAAGGGGTTGGTTCTGGGAAACCTTCAGCGAGAAAGCCAGTTCTCCAAATCTGGTCTTTGCCGTGGGGTGGAATATAAAACAAAGCAACAAACTTGCATCAGCACCCGAGGGGAAAGCAGGGCCGGCTACTCAGCGGTTCCTTGTGGACCTGGAATTGGAGCCGTGGAGACGTCAAAGCACCTGCTTCATCGCAGGGAAGGGCAGGTCCCACCTGCAGAAGCGCTCGCCTGGCGTGTGATGCTTCTAGGTCTGTCCAGCCCAGAAAGCTTTCACTGCAATTCCTTCCTGCTCCGCTCTGCTCTGCTCTGAAGGTGCAGCGGAGTGCTTCCAAACATTCCTGCATCTCAGCTGGGGGAACTTGGGGTGAAGCTCCATGTCTAGACTTCTGACCATTGTTACCCGTCTTCTAGCCTGAAATCTGAAGCCCGCAATGTTATTTTCTAGGCGGTGAAAGAAATCTGCCATTTCCCCTCCTCTCTGGCTCACCCACGGCAATTCCAACTCTTCAGTAGTAGAACCTCTTGCTCTGTGATCAAGCTGAGTCAGAGACCCCAAAAGGCCACAGAAGACCTGGACCCCAGAGCAATTCTGGCAGCCCCCGCCTCCCTCTCGTTCAGTCAGCGACCCCATGCACGAGCCCCTGCTGTGGGCCAGGCACGGTGCCCAGCCTGGAGGACAGTTAGGAAAACACCGGCTTTCTCAGCACTGAAAATTGATCGGGAAGACCCAAAATACATGTGGAAATGTTGCAAAGAGCCTGGGCTGCTGTGGAAGGAGGCGGCAGCCAAACCAGGTCTGAAGGATCAGAGAGGCTTCTCGGAAGTGACAGGTCCGCAGTCAGGATGAGCAGGACCCGGCAGGTGACTGTCCTCTCACCCCTTCCCCTGCCCCAGGTGTACAGACTCTGCATTTCTCAGGCTCCAAGGGTCCCCGACTTGGGGCCTCACCCTAGTTTTCCTTTCCCAGCAGACCCTGCGTTTCCCCTGTCACTCCAAGCCCACCACTAAAATGCAAGAAGCAAGCCCGTCTCACGTCATCTTCAGTCCTTTGTAAATCCTGCTCACAGTCACTTCGTGTCAGATAACATTCTGACCCCACCACTAACCAGCTTTGTGAATAAGGCTGGTCATAGTTCTTCTTTGACCCCCAATATTCCTCATGCTGAAAAATGGAGATGTGTCTCCCTTCTTAGGTAAAGAGAAAAGAGTAAGTATTATAGGAGACTCTAAAGAGGTAGAATCATCTCATAGAGAAATTTCAGTTGGGTCAAATGCCTCCAAAACAGCCATCACCTCCAGGATGCCATTAATCTGATGAGCAACAATAGCACAGAAAATAACATTGTTACCGCTTACTTGGACTTCTGTGCACAGCATTCTAGAAATGTGTTTTAATCATTTAATCTTTCCAACAATTCTATGAGGTGGATGTTCTGGAGGAGGTCATCAAGAGGACATGACCATGGGATGACCCAGAAGCTGGACCTGGGCAATCAGAGGCTCTTCACTTCCCCCCATCCTTGCGATGTGCATTCTCCCTACTATTCCGTATCAGCAGCCATTTCAAGGACGCAGCCTTGATGGTGAAAGTGTTGCCGAGACCATGTGGACTGAAACATGTTGGAACCACTTACAGCCTCTACATAAACTTAAGATTCTAGCAGACACGTGCAGGGTCCACGTGCCTCGCAGTACCAAAGACAAGCCTCTGTGTGAGTTCCCCTGCTTATTAAACGTGCCACCCACCAATTTGGAGAGGCCGGCCTCCATGAACAGGGCCAGTTTCAAATTTACTAGGGGAAATCCTGAACTTGTGAATCAAGATATTACTAACATTCCCATTTTCAGAGAGATGTGAGGCCGGGAGAGTCTCAGTAATTTGTGCATGATTACATAGCCAGGGAGGGAGGGAATCAAGAGCATTTGCGCCTATTAGCACATCCCACCTGACCTCCCCTGGCCCCCAGCTATCTGCTCCAGACCCTCCCCTCGCTGTGCCTGGGACCTGTTTTCTACGGTCCACACTGAAAGGCAGAGGCAGCCTGTCATCCTTTTCTTAATAGCAGCACAGCAGAGTTCTCTTTACGTGCTGCAATCACCGGAAATTTCCAGCCACGTCTTGACCAGGCAGACACCTGGGGTTACAGAGTGACAGAGATGTGCTCTCAAGTCACCACCGGGAACGTGATTTCATCGAGTGGCACAGAAGCAGCAGGTGAAATGAAAGCCTACTGCCAAACGTGCTAGATGTCCTTTTAAAGAACAGCATCCACCTCTGTTTGCAGACAACAGCGTGTGTATCCATCAGGCCTCCTGACTTATTGCCTCTATTCCAGTCTCTGGATTAAGTTTAAGAGAAGATAGAGAAAATAAGATTGTTCCTTGAGCCTGAGACCTTGTGTTACCCTGAGATGTTCTGGCTACTGATTATCACCACTGATGCTCAAGATAACCATGAGATACTCACTCCTGTTCTCTGTGGAAGCTCCTGGGAGACTTTCTTTCTGATAGTCTTTCAGGACAGTGAGGGTCCTGGACAGTATATGCCCAAGGGACTTCCCAGCAGCTCATTCTCAAAGAGAATTAAATCTGTTACTAGAAATGTGTAGTGTGGAGTAAAGTAGTAAGAGAGGAGATAAAAGGAAAATGAAAGAGATCAAAAAACAAGAAAAAAAAGACAAGCATGTGTTCAAATAAAATAGTCATGTCAGGAAATAACACACTTGCTGAAAAGAGACTAACCATATGCCTGTTGGATGTGCCTGGAGGCTCCACCCACCCGAACCCCCTGCTGCCCCCTCACCACTGGCCATCCTCTGGGTCTTCTGGCATTGAGCTCAGCAGGATGAGCTAGTTCATCTGAAGCCCTATAAGGTAACTAGCTCATAGTAGCCTTGGTGTGTGAACTCCCTAATCGATGGACCTGTGGGCTCCCTTTCTCGAGCAAAGCCACTACCTGCAACCAGAAAACTCTGTACATGGTCAGCTAAGTGTTTTCTGCTCCCTTCCACAGTCTCTGTCTTATTTCAGGATGCTATAACACAACACCACAGTTTGGGTGGCTCGTAAACAATAGAAGTTTGTTTTTCACAGCTCTGGAAGCTGGAAATCCGAGGTGGAGACGCCACTGCGATCGGGTTCTGGTGAGAGCACTCTTCCAGTGTGCAGACTGAGACTTCTTGCTGTGTCCTCAAGTGCTGGAAAAGGGCAGCTAGCGCTGTGGGGTCTCATTAATAAGGCACAAATCCTATTCGTAAGGACTCTTTCTTCATGACCTAATCTCCTCCCAAAGCCCCGCTTCCTAATACCATGGCCTTGGGCAATAGGTTTTTGACATATAAATTTCAGAGGGACACAATCATTCAGGATTCTTCTCAGGGAGCACTTTCCATTGTGCATCCAGCTATGCCTACTAAGGCCCCTACACATGACAAGGGCTGATCTTTTTTTTTTTCTTTTAGAGAGGGAGAGTGCACATGAGCAGCAGGGTGGAGGGTGGTGGAATGAGCAGAGGGAGAGAGAGAATCTTAAGCAGGCTCTACACCCAGCATGGAGCCCGATGCAGGGCTTAATCTCACAACCCTGAGATCATGACCTGAGCTGAAACCAAGAATTGGATGGTTAACAGACTGAGCCATCCAGGTGCCCTGATAAGAGCTGGTCTTTTGGAATCTTCCCCAACAAATCTCACTTTATGCTTATCCCTTGTGTCCCTAGACATGCCTGTCCCTGCCTCTGGCATGACACCTGTATGATAAAACTTAAAAGGAAGTAAATCTTGCTTTATAGTAGTTTTGATTCCAAATAAAGTCAGCCTTAAGGAGGAAAGAATGGTAGAAAGGGGCGACACTGTCTTTGCAGTGAGACAGATCTAGGATTGAGTTCTGAACTATACATCCTAAGGCCATTTATACAACTTCTTATGGGCAAACTGGAGTTAATGATGCCCATGTATTTTGCAGGATTTCATGAGTTTTAACAAAAGTTAATAAAATTTCATTTCCTTTCCACTTCTACCCTTTAGCCTCTTTCCACCATAGTTGCTAAGCTTCTCAGGTTGGTCTTCTGATAACAGGGCCAAATTAGGGAATCATTGATCCAGAAGAATACTAAATAATGATAAGAGTAAAACTGATGCAGCAGGATACTTAAAGCATGTCACTTATATAGTTTTAGACACTCACCAAATACATACTTTGAGAATAATAATGAGATAATTTTTTAGATATTGGGAGTTTATCATTTCAGATCTCCAAATCATATCAAAAATAGCAAGCAGTTTACATGACAACTTTGAGAATACTGTTAATTGTTTCCCTAGTTCTATTATTAAGGAATCAGAATCAAAGCCAAGACAAGAGAGTATTTAAGAACTCTACATAGTCTACAGAATACAATGAAGAGCCTTGTTTCAAAGATCATCACCTTTGTAGTTTTAGTCTCCCCTCCTAGAGACCCCTACCCCCATCAGTGCTACACAGAGCTATGCATTCGTTCCGTACTATCCCCACATTTTCAGCTGAATCTTTTGGTGATGATGGGCACTCTGGGTAAAATTCTCTGAAACATTCCTTCTTTTTAGAATTACAAAACCATTAAAGAAGAACAAATGAGCACAGCAGGAGAGAAAAATAACTAAAATAAAGAAATAAGTAAGCACTCCAAATGCCAAATAATTGATAATCAAACCAAGACATAAATGCAATCAACTTTTTGTAATTGTTTGACAAAGACCAAGTAAGTATCAGATGTTCATCAAAATAAATGCAAAAGATCTTGGATACTAGTCCTTTATCTGTAATGTCATTTGTAAATATCTTCTCTCATTCCCTGGGTTGCCTCTTAGTTTTATTGACAGTTTCCTTTGCTGTGCAGAAGCTTTTTATCTTGATGAAGTCCCAAAAGTTTGTTTGCTTTTGTTTCCCTTGGCTTTAGAGACATGTCTTGAAAGAAGTTGCTGTGTCCAATGTCGAAGAGGTTACTGCCTAAGGATGAATACCCACCATTTGCATCGACATGGATGGACCTGGAGGGGATTATGCTAAGTGAAGTAAGTCAAGCAGAGAAAGACAATTACCATATGGTTTCATTCATATGTGGAACATAAGCAATAGCGAGCAGGACCATAGGGGAAGGGAGGGAAATCTGAAGGGGGAGAAATCAGAGGGGGAGATGAGCCATGAGAGACTATGGACCCCAGGAAACAAACTGAGGGTTACAGAAGGGAGGGGGTGGGAGGGATGGGGTAACTGAGTGATGGGTATTAAGGAGGGCACGTGTTGTGATGAGCACTGGGTGTTATACGCAACCAATGAATCGTTGGACAGTACATCAAAAACTAATGATGTACTATATGTTGGTTAATTGAACATAATAAAAAATAAAATGAATAAATAAATGCAAAAGACATTATTCTAAAAAGAATAACTATAACTATAAAATTATGTTATAGATTTATGACATCATCCTTCCAGAGACTAATACAACAAGAAGACAGGAATAAGTGAAGTTATCAAAGACATGAACAATTCATACTGTATTGGATATATTAAATATATTGAATATATCAAATGTATGTTAGAACACACACACACACACACACATGCATATAACCAATGAAGAATATATACTTTTTGCATACACATGCAACATTCAAAAAAATAAACCATTTTAGAAGTTTGCAATAATCTCAATAAATTCCAAATGATCAATAAATAATTCACACTATTTGGTCCAATCATAGTGAAATAAAATTAGAAATTAATGCCAAAAGTATAGCTATTAACACATTTCAAGTGTTTAGGGACTAAATAACATGACCAAGAAATCTACATAATTAAAATAAAATTCTAAAGGAAATTAAGATCTACTTAGAACTGAGTAGAAATGAAGCAGTTCATATAAAAATTTGTTTGACATAGCTAAGGCAATGCTCAGAGGGAAATTTCTTGTTTTATATGCACTTACTAGGAATTAAGAAAGGTTAAAAATAGACAACTTTATTATTTCTTTCCTACTTATCTCTTTGTATGTGCTTCGTTACTCTTTTCCAATTCATTGAGTTAAATGCTGAACTTGAATGACTAATGAGTATATGAAAAACAATTCTCAGTCTCATTAGTATTCAGAGATAAGCAAGTGAAAACAATGAGATACAGTCTGATTTGTTACCTGCATCTGCAGAGTCCCAGATAGCTCCTTACTGTATCTGCATTCCAGCCATCAGGAAAAGAAGTAAGGAAATGGAGGGGAAAGGGCATGAAAGATACCGATGCACACGTGACCACAGCTCATATCCCGTGGACTAGAGCTTGGTGACACCACCACACATGACCACACCTCAGAGCCTTCTGAGGGTCTGGGATATATGTGCTTTAGTGCAAAAGTTCCAAGGGCCAAGATGGAAACTAGGAACAGAGACTGAATACTGAATGGACAGCCAGCACGCTCTGTCTCAAGTGACATAATTCAGGGCATTTCTTAAACTCTCAGACTTCTTTAGGGGTTGCAACCACCCTGCATTTCCAGACAATTTATTCAGTTGTGGGAAAGTCTTTGCTGCTCAGATTTGGAATTTCAAAAAGAGACCAAAAGTAGCTTTAGAAAGAAAAAAAAAGTATGCATGCAAATCTTCTTCTAGGAAACTCTATTTAGTCCAGTGTTGAATTACTTAAAGCTTTTTAAGCATGTGCCTTTCATGGAGCTTTTGAAGTACTGTTACCCGCAGTCTTATAAAGTGGGACTGATAGTTCAAACCCTGGGGACTGATGGCAGCCATCTACTCACAGTAAAATCAGACTATTTTGCATTTCTGTTTATAGTAGTCCATGATTTACTAATGGCTTTATCTTTTCAATTCTTTTCCCACTAAAACAA
The DNA here is from genome assembly GCF_004348235.1 of Phoca vitulina. Taxonomy (NCBI): domain Eukaryota; kingdom Metazoa; phylum Chordata; class Mammalia; order Carnivora; family Phocidae; genus Phoca; species Phoca vitulina. The sequence continues at coordinate 2,756,531 of NW_022589781.1, read as the reverse complement.
CAACCCCTCCACCCCCCCAAAAAAAACTATAAACCTCCTTGCATGCTGTTACAAGAATTTTAATACCTCTTTTGTGTCAAGAACACAATCTCTGGAAAATACATGAACATTTGACAAATCAATTAATTGCTTAATTGAATAGAATATTTTCTTTGTGGTAATTGGTTCCTCCCAATTGATTTAAAACACCATAATTTCTTCTGACAGACTACTGCCCCTGATTTTCCAAGAACAGAAGGACCCAGGGTTATCAGTTTATAAAAGCCTAATTTCTTTATTCACAAATATTTTAGTCTCCAACCTGTAGGGCAAAATCTAACAAACGCTGAAAGAATCAAGAGACCTCTTGTCACCCAGGACTCAAAACAAATAGAAGAAAGGAAGAAAATGAGAATGAGTGGGAAGAAAAGTAAACCAAGAGAGGGAGTGTTTGGTATGACACCAAGAGCTGTGACCCTTTGGTCCCTAATGGTCCCTGATCTCGTAACCACCTGAGTTCAGCAAGCCCCATCTCCTCAACTTCACAGAAAAGTGAACTTTCTTCGATGCCTCTTCTCTGCTCTCCTCCAGCCTACTCAAAGATACGTAGATACACAGTAAAATCAGTCTCAAATTTACATTTGTTTGGAAAATGCATAAAAGGCAAAAGAGTATAGGAAGTGACAATGCTGTGTGTTCTGTAGTGCTGCTAGCTATTGGTCAGAGTTAATGACCCGTGCCGGGTAAGGGGTGTTTTTCTACCCGGGGATGGATCTAATTGTAGCGGGGGAACATAGCTTCTTTCAGGGGACACATGACCTTTCCTGTGTCCTGGGCTCTGAAATGTGTGTTTGTGTTCATGCATGTGTCCCCTCCGCTACTTCAGAAATTTTGACAGAGGGTCAGCAAAAATGAGGAAGGAAAGAGAGGAGCCGTGAGCAGAAATGGTGAACAAAGACAGTGCTAGGGGTTGAATTGTGTCCTGACCTGGTAGACACTTAGTTTTTGCACTTCATTTTTTCCCTTAAAACCCTTAACTACTGAGGGTTTTGCCTTTCTTTGTAATTTTGACACCTCCTAGGAAGTTCTGCAGGAAGTGTGCTTGGACATAGATCACAGAAAATAGCTGAGGGCCTAAAATGACTTGTCTTGTGTCTGGTCTTTCTTTTTCTGGGGACCCCTAAGTCTTTCTGACGGTAGTTCATTTCTTTCTTCCTTCCTTGATGACAGCAAGCAATGTCATTTGGAAACAATGTCAAACACTGTTTCTTCTCACCCCTCACCCGGGCAACTTCTCAGGAGCTATGCCTCTCTCCTTCCCTCTCCCTCCCTCTCCCTCTGTGTGTGTGTTGGTGTGTACACATGCACACATATATTTCCCTCCACTTCTACTCTCACTTGCTTCAAAATTCTTGGAAGAATTTGGACCAGGAATCGCGTATCCTGAGGTTTCAAAACAATCTTGCTGTAGTCAGCAAGGGTGGTTTCAGCACCAAGGACAGCGCTGCACCTTGTTTTCCTTTCTACACCCACAGGGGAGTGGTGTGATCAGTTCTCCCCAGTCACTGGTTAAGCCACACCACTCTAAGAAAATAATACTAATAGTAAAATAAGGTAGCAATACTAACATTTGTTGAGTGCTTAATATATGGCATACATGTATTATTTAATTTCCATAACAACCTTGTAAGGTAGGTATTTTTATTATCCACAGTGTACAGCTGAGAAACAAATTCATGACAAGGTCAAGTGGCTTGCCCAAGGTCATACAGATAGTAAGAATCAGAGCCAGAATCGGAATCTAAATTAGGCATTTATTATTATTCAACTTGACATCTCTAATCACATAATTCTTTGCCAAGATTATTGTTTCTCTAAATAATTTTCCTGCAATAAACACTGTTTTCTAGTCACATTATCAGAATCCTCTGCATTTCACTATAATAACACTGTTGATCATGATTTAATTAATCTTGGGACATTGAGCTCCCATGAAACCAGGTAACAGGTGGAGTCCCCCGCAAGGAGTCATACTGGGAGGCTGAGGCAGGAGCCCCTAGCTGACCACTGCCCTCAATTTTCCCCTGTAAATGATACACTTACTGCCACCAATAAGAAAAGAAAGGGAATAATCATGGAAAATTCATGTTTTTCAGGAACATTGCTGGGCATTTTTGCAATATTTTGAAATTCGATGTTCACTTTTGAAAATTGAGCTTATTAGAGGTTTTTCAATTATAAATACATACTCAGGAGAAAAATAAAATCAAAAGGAAAAATTCACTCATTTTCCAATCCTGGAGATAACCACTCTTTCTATATTTGGGTATTTCTCCAGTATTTTCTTTGCATAGTTAATTGCATCAGGTCAGGGAGCAAGTAGACTAGGATCCTGCCCTCCCTTCTCTACCTCCAACAAAGCTGTTAAGCATTTATCAACAAAACATATTGAGGCCCCAAGTAAACTCTCTTTTGAAGAAAGGGTATCATTCGTTTTTAAAATTAAAGTTCTAAAAATTTATCTACTAAGGATCTTGTTAATATTTTGAGTTTGTGAATACTTTCAAGATAAGCTTGTGAATATTTGCAAGATGAGTTTCAGTTATAAACCTTAAATACTTGCAGCTGATTTAGTGAACCAGTTAAGGGGATCTTGAATCTGAGGCATTCGGTAACTCCAATATCAACTTGCTCTCTACTCAAACAGCACTAGGTGGTAATAGGTGATTTTCCTTTTCTTTTGAAGCAGTAAATGATTGTGTGTGTGTGTGTGTGTGTGTGTGTCTGTGTGTTCCTCTTGCAGGCCTGTTAAGAATTGTGAAAAGTGCAAACGGGCTTGAGGGACCACTTGGGGGTGATGGAAAAATTATAAAACTGGATTGTGGTGATAGCTCACAAAGTTAAATCACAAATTTATTAACAAATCTTGAATTACACTTAATAAAACTGTAAAAAGAAAAAGATAAAGATAAAATTTTCCGTACATGGTACTATCTTGAGAGCATTCATATACTTTGTCTATATATTCATAAGGAATCTTCCTGTTTAGCTGCAAGTTAAAATTTTAAATTCATGTGTATAATCTGAACATGATTCCACCATGATACTTCTACTCCTTTAATCTGTGTCCTTTCAAGATTGCCTTACAACATCAGAAAACCATCATAATGCTGCAAATAACTAACTAACCTATATATTTAAGTACATATTTAAAATCTTTGTTCCTGGGTTACATTGTACACTTAGATGAATAGAAACAACCCGATTTTTAGCTTTGGCCTTTTAATATCTTCAACATGCAGATTTCTCCGTGAAGAGTAAGAGCCCATAAACCCACATTTTAAATTTGGATAATATTTTCAGCATTTAATTCAATCATAGATGTCTTTTCCCACAAAGATGGTGCATGGTGCAGCATACTGTTACCAATCCAGATATCTCTCATCAGGGAAGCCAAAGCTTTGGGAAGCAAGCCAATTCTGTGTGGTAGTTGAGCACCTCGGCCTCTTAGATCAAAGTGGAACCCCTCATAATAAACTCTGAACTTGGACAAGTTACTTAATCTCCATTTGCCTTTTCCTAATCTGTCCATTTGAAATAAAACTTTCACATAAAGATTTTGTGAGGATTAAATGGGCTTGACATCAGTAACATAAAGGGGGAAAATGGTACTAAAGCTCCCACGGCCAACTGTGCTTGTCAAAGAGTGGTCATCATAATTCATTTTAGTGAAACTAAATCTCTGTTCTTCTATTTATAGATACCGCTAGGAAAGAGGGAAAAAACAAAGACTGAAAACTGGCCAGTGCTGTTATGTTTAAGATCTGCAGTAGATAGATAGCACATGTTTTTAATAAAGACTCAGATACAGTAACTATTAAAAATTCCAGGAGGGGCACCTAGGTGGCTCAATCGCTTCAGCGTCCCACTCCTGGTTTCTGCTCAGGTCATGATCTCAGGGTCATGGGATCAAGCGGAGGAAAGTGGACTTATGAAGTAAACATACATTCTTCCTAAGAATTTTCACCCCCACTTGTGTTGTATATACTACTAATAGAAAAATAGAGTAGAGAGAAAATGACAATTAATAAATTAACGTGAAATTCCAATTTACAAACACTAAAATCCAGCTAACCTAACAATAAAACAGCATATTCAGGTTCAAATAGTATTTTAGAATGAAGTAGCTCCTGCTCCTAAAAACTGAACCAAACTACTAGTTCAATTAAAACAATAGTTTTAACATCCACTGGTGAACTGGTAACGATAATATGTAATAGAAAATACTTTTTTGCATCATTTTTTTTTTTTGGTCATGGAAACATAGCAGTTGGTACACACTTGGAAGAAAATCAACTGACATTCAAGTCTTCACCAAGGAAGCTCATGAATAAGACAAGTTTGCTTAGGATAAGAAACCACTCCCTGGAGTATAACATAGTACTGCAGATGGAAGATGGCAGCACTGGGAGACTGCCCAATGGCTTCTACCCACAAGAGGTGAGGGGTGAAGACCTGGGTAAGATAAAAAGAGAGACGATAAAAGATATTTAAAATTTGCATATGCTGCTTGCCCTGATGCCTCTGTTCTGATCAGCAGAATTAGTATCCATGTTGTCTCACTTGATCTGACCTTGCTGCCTGAAGAAACCATGGACCATGAAAAGCTAAGACTCAATATTTTGCTGCCCTACATGAGCTGGCCCGAGATTGGAGCATGTGGTTGATTGCACTGTGGCCCCCCGAATCATGCCCTCTTCCCATACCCTCCCACACTGACTCTGGATTTGGCAATAATAGCAAACCTGACTCAAACAAGCTTGAAACATGTTGCATGTTTCAGTGTTTTCTCTTGGAACCCTACTAGCACCAAGAGAAAATGCTGGGGTTAGCCTGCTGAAAGGATGTGAGAGATGTGTCTTCCCAGCCATCCTAAACTAGCTCACAATTCACACCCCACTGTAGCCCCTAGCTTAGCTGACCTGACAGATGATTGTAGAAACATGAGTAAGTCCCGCCAAGATCAACTGACTTGCAAATCCACATAAATAATGAGGGATAGCTGTTAAGCCACTTACATTTTAGGGTGTTACGCAGCAATAATGGCTGACAGAGTGGTCAGGCTAGCCCATAACTTAGATTGTTCTCTTTGCCTCTGGCATAACCTGGATGGGTTACCAGTCAATCGTAATAGGGAGTGGCGAATGGAATTTAAGACTGGTGAAAACTGAAATTAATGGTGTTATGGTTTATTTACAAATTTACAAAAACAAGGATATTATTGGAACTGGATCCAAGCCCTATAAGCTATAAATGAAGCCTATTTACCTTAAGCTTACAGTCTTCAAAATGTATGAGGTGATACTGTTTATTCTTCTATAGACTAACAAATATCCGTATGATGCTTCCACATTCATCATCTTCTTTGTGCCTATCCCAAATTATATTAGCTTAATAAATAACAACTGTGAAGACCTTCCTAACTTCTCTTAGAAACATCTAGATATGACTTAAAACAGTTCATTTTAACCAATTGCACCATGTCATTTCTGCCTAAAGCATCTCTAGAATGTACTAGGCAGCAAGTACAATATAATTAAAGGCACATGAAGACTTTTCTTCAGCTGGCAAAGTGGGCATCATTCATGTGTGTGTGCGCGTGCACACACACACACAGAGACCAACAGCACATATAATAGAAAAAAGACAAGCCTATTATTACAGGACTCTGAAGACCTGTAGGAGGAAGGTTTAATGGCCTGACATAGCTGATGAACTTTTCTTCTGATTGAAAATGCCCGGTATTACCTGCTGGTTGTATTTTCTCACATTCTTTTCTTTCACCATTCACTCCCCGGGCTTTCAAACAGCTCTGGTTGTTTCAATCAAAGTGATCCAAGTTCTATTGCACACTAAACCCCCAAAGGACTTTTTGAAAATCTTGCAACTCAAAGTGTGGTCCCCGGGCCAGGAGTATCATAGACCTTATCCAGGCTTGCTGAATCTGAATCTGTATTTTTAACAAAATCCTCAAGTGATTATTTTCACTGTGATTTAAATGTTATTACTATTATTTTTTTGCATATTATTTCATTTCAGCTTGTATTTAGTTCTTACACCTAGCTATAACTAGGAGACTGTGGCAGTGCGATTCCCAGTTATTCTAAGCAGTTAGGCAGCCAGGCTTCACAAAAGAAGAAACTACCGCACATAGTACTTTTCCTCGTGCAGTACACAGTACCTAGTCTCAGGCATAGGAGAGGAGTACCACCAGCCCCGGGAGCCTTGACTCATTGCTATGAGGCTACGAATCACATGCCCTCTTCCTTCTCCTGTATGGTATCAGAACTGACTCCCCTTTCACAGCCCTGCTGGGTACTGATAAGTATCAATCACAGCTCCAGTAACATTTTATCCCACATTTACATAGTTTTTTCTTTCTACCAGACAATATATATCTGGACGATAGTTACTGTTTCATGCTGCTTTTCAAAATCTCCAAAGCCAAATAGGGTAGGTGTTCAATAATACCCTCTCTTTCTGATTAATCAATGAAAAGAATAATTTGGCCACCGATGAAGTAGCTCATTCATGAAATTTCACATACATGCAAAACTACAATTATAGTATATATTTTCACACCCAAGTCAATTTGTTTCTCCTATAGTCCATTCCTCTTATAAGGTTGATTCCAAAGATTTTAGTCCACACAATAGAAAAATAAATATTCATGCAAAATTGTTTACATACCTTTTCACTTGCAGTGCATATGCTTCTTTTTGTTAATACTCTGTCTTAATAATTTGTGAAACCCTAATTATTCCTGTAGTTTCTGGTACACAGCATGCACTCAAATATTTGTTGAATAAGTAAGCTATTTTTATTTTTTTTTTATTTTTTTTTTTAGATTTTATTTATTTATTCATGAGAGACAGAGAGAGAGAGAGAGGCAGAGGGAGAAGCAGGCTCCCAAGGAGCAGGGAGCCCGATGCGGGACTTGATCCCAGGACCCTGAGATCATGACCTGAGCCGAAGGCAGATGCTTAACCATCTGAGCCACCCAGGCGCCCTAAGTAAGCTATTTTTAAACTACCATGGGTTTGGTAGCATATTTCAATTAATGAAGAAAAGTTCTAATGTAAAACATTTTAAAAGGTTGTCAAATATACAGTGACTAGAATTATCTAAATATCACTTACAAAATCAGTATATCCTAGCAGACTATAAAATAAACACATGAACCCCCTGCAGTCCAATAATATCCCCCATCAATAGTAGACATCACAAATACATTTTCAAAAGAGGGACATTGTTTAGACATCTAAACCAAAGTAAGTTTGATTAGAGTAAATACATTTATTTATCAAGTAAAATAAATTTAGCACAGTCACTTATAACACAATTTTAGGTGCAATTTCACATGCCCCCATAAATCTTCTGGTACAGCTCCCTATAGCACAGTGTCTGTGTATGCCATTTTCATTTATATGCAGGTACATTACACTTCATACTTAAGACTATTTCACCCCATAATTACATTTGTTAGTACATATTAACTGAACACCAGGCCAAAAGTTAATCTCATGATGACAAAGTTTAACAATTAAAAAAACTCTTCAAAGTATATTTTTATTTGTTTAATCACATGAATGTTATTTCCTCTTACTAAACGCTATCAAAATAAGTGATAAGAATTTAAGCATCAAAAAAAAAAAAATGGAGACTCCAACTTAAGATGTTAATAAGCATTTTAAATAACAATACAATCATTTTACAAGTCAGAAAGTAATTTCATATTCGTTGCCAAATTTAAAATATCAGTGATTATGAAGATAAGATTGAGGCCGAAAATATTTATACTAAATTGTAAAATACAACTTTAAAAATGTGCACTAATTTGCTTGTGAACATGTAGAGGGGTGTTTTTCACAGTAATGTTATGATAAATCTCTACTCTAAATGAGCATTTAAAAATAAATATACCTTTACCAGCAAGGAAAGTGAAAAAGTAAGGCTTTTTTATTCCATCTATAATTGTTACCTGAACTCAAAAGTCAAATAGAGGTCACAATGCAGCAAAGTATTATTTTTAACCTTTCTAACATATTGTCAGTTGCTTATCTCAAATCAATAATTACTACCTTATCTTCACACAAACTCAAGTACTAGTTAATTTTATTATTCTTAAATGCCTCTTTCTCTGTATCTCTATTTTAATTAGGTTCTCAACTCCACCCCATCTAGACAAAATGCTGGGAATGGCTAGGGCTTCATCTGACAGGGTCACAACTGTATATTTAGGGGCTGAAAACACTTGACACATGGTAGACATCCAGGAAACATTTGTTAGTTAATTAAGAAGCCTGGCTTCCATAGGCAACTCTACTTGTCTTGTTACCTCTTGACATGATCAAATTGATATTTTTTAAAAAGAAACTGATGTCTAGGCTATGAAAACATCATGGGGTATAGTGGAAGGAAGGATAACTGAGGCTACAAACATATGGAATCAAGGTTAAAGGCACTGGATAAAGAAGATTATTACAAAACATTGTACATAATTTTCAGAGCAAATCAAGTTTTAAAGGATCAAATGCCTAACTGCTAAGAGAGTACTAAAATGACAACAATGCTTTAAAATTAATGGACAAAATTTCTGTAATTTCACAAATACAATTATGTCATACCATCTTTTTTCATCCTTCATCTTCTATAATATTCCAAATCCTAGAATAAATGTTTTCAATTGCATGAAATGTGAAAATTACAACTGAATCTCTCTAAAAATTCCTTTTTCTTAAGTTATATTAAAAATTTAATATGTAGACATTATAGGGATAATATGAACAACATCATCTTGGAAATCATAAAATAGTAAATTATACTCAATCAAAATCAGAAGAAAGTTCTTATTCAGTTAAAGACAAAGTAAAGACCCATAATAGCAAATTGTGGTGTGAAAAGGCATCGTAGTACAATCTTTACAGACACATAAAACAAAGAATAATGAATACTAAGTTGAAAATACCACAAACTCCATGTTACAGACATTTAATATACACATTTTTACAACTGTTTCTTGAAAAACTATTTACATAAAATATTTAGCATTTATCATAATTTTTTAATTTATGTGAATCTGCACAACTTTCATCCATATTAAATATCAATTAGTGTAAAGACTTTATTAAAAAATACCATACAATTTAAATTTTTATTAGAGAAATATATGATTCACTATCCACAATTTCTTGAAGTCCTTTTTATGAGTGCATTCCATAAGAAATACACTAAAATCATAATTAAAGTCATTATTTATGTTTCTTTTGGGGAAAAACCATGATAATCCTATTAACCCAAAGTATATCCTCATAATGCTAATTTATTAAACATGCACATGTTTAAAAATCCTTGGTGAATAGTGATTATTCTTCCCCCCCGCAGTGGTAAATCTCAGCATAATGTTAAATGACTGGGCTAGGTAGTAAAATATGTACATGTAGATTACATAAACAGATACTTATTTTGTGACATGTAAGCTTACTTACAAAGTAACATAAAATGGGCATTGGATAACAGTGATAAAAAATGTAAACAGAGTTAAATGTTAATCACTTTCCTAAAAAACAAAAGATGGAAAAACTTCTTGTTTCCTTAAAACAAAACAAAATACTATCTAGTGTATCAAAAAAGGTAAGACACTGATTTTACAAAACTATATTTCCAAATATGGAGAAAGAAAATCTGGAACAGTTGATTCACACTTTACGGAGCTCAAAATGTGCAAAAAAATCTTATAATACTGAAATTTATTAAATTCATTGTACATAGGCTGATACCATCCCATACACAGAAAGCCTCTTAAGACTCAAAAAGTTAATTATCTGAGCTTAAGATTTAATGACTCACTATCCAAACAACAACAACAACAAAAGTCTATACTGTAGGCAAAAAAAAGTAAAATTAAAAAAATTTCTGACTACTAATTACGACTTGAAATTCATCCCCACAAAAAAAGCTACAGCCAATACCCATTTAAGCAGTACAGAATATGAAGTCCCTATGGAAAATACTTACACCGACTGTAAATAAAAAATTAAATTTGCTGTAACAAAATGCATACAAATTTTAAAGTTACTCCGGTTAATAGATTTACTAAACACAGAATTCATAGAGCATTTGGTAATTTTGTTTGTGCTCAGATATTTGAGGCTGGCTGGGTGGCTCAGTCATTAAGTATCTGCCTTCAGCTCAGGTCATGATCTCAGGGTCCTGGGATCTAGCCCCACATCAGGCTCCCTGCTCAGTGGAGAGTCTGCTTCTCCCTCTCCCTCGGCCACTCCCCCTGCTCGTGCTCTCTCTCTCTCAAATAAATAAATAAAACCTTTTTTAAAAATTGTGATACTTTCTCTAAACCAAAAAAGGAGGTTGGATTTAAAAGTTTAATTTGTAATTCTACAGGAAAAAGATGGGGGGGAGGGACGTGGGAGGGGCAGGAGGAAATCTAACAATCAACAACTCTAAAATATTTTCCAGGAATATGGTAAAAACTTTTAATTACTTAGGTGAGTTATGAATGAATCAAATAACAAAAGCATAAACATATAACATTTGCAAATTTAATTTCCAAGTTTTAAATGTTTTCAATAACAAATATTTTTTAAAAGGTGATGGATACAAAAGACAGATAATACTAAGAATCTAATTTTTCCAGGAAAAATACCATTGCCCCTCCCCCATGAAATAAACGTATAATTTCTCAATACGTTATTGAACTCTTTTTAGTAAGTAAATAGAAGGAAGGATTTAGCTATGCGCCAAAAGCTCTCTGATGCACTAATTTACACATAGTACTTCTGATAACACAAACCTGAACTGTGTCCTTCACCGTTTATTAGAATTCTGAGAAACACGTTTTAGCAACATATATTTATACTACAGCTTAACTAAATACGGATTTATAAATACATGAATTTTAAAAAAGTTATTTAAAGGAATAGTAAGACAAAGCTTCAATCATCTACCTTTTGAAGCTGTAGTTAGAGGAAAAGGTATTATGCAGTTTAGGGTGAGGGTGGGGGTGGGGCCAGGGATGGACGTTGGGGTCAGGGTCAGGATGAGAGACCCAGTCCCACTTTGGACTAGGCTTAGGGTCAGGGGTCAGGGGTTAGGATCAGGGCTAGGGTCAGTGCTAGGGTTAAGCATAACTGCCTTTCTTCCTTCTCCTCCTCTGTCTGGTCCTCTAGGACGGACAGGACTTGCCTAGGTCCGGTGTGTATCAGGGATTGAGCACTGGTTTTCTATCCCTCGGTCTTGGGCTCCAGTGGAAGAGTGAAATGTCTGCCTGGTCATGACTGTTTCAAGTACTACTCAAATGATTTCACTCATTTGTGGAATTTAAGAAAGAAAACAGATGAACCTATGGGAAGGGGGAAAAGAAAAAAGGAGAGAGGGAAACAAGCCATAAGAGACTCTTAACGATAGAGAGCAAACTGAGGGCTGTGGGAGGGAGGTGGGTGGGATGGGTGGGGTGGGGGATGGGCATTAAGGAGAGCACTGGTTGTGATGAGCACCAGGTGTTGTATGGAAGTGATGAATCACTGAACTCAACTCCAGAAACCAACAAAACAAAACAAAAAACAAATACGACTCAACTTCAGTCCAGGGTTGTGGCTCTCTCTCTCTCTGTGTTAAATAAAATCTTTTAAAAAAATGCAACTGAGTTATTTATTTACTTACCTATTTTAAAGATTTTATTTATTTATTTGACAGAGAGAGACACACAGCGAGAGAGGGAACACAAGCAGGGGGAGTGGGAGAGGGAGAAGCAGGCTTCCCGCAGAGCAGGGAGCCCGATGCGGGGCTTGATCCCAGGACCCTGGGATCACGACCTGAGCTGAAGGCAGATGCTTAATGACTGAGCCACCCAGGCACCCCAAAACTGAGTAATTTAAGAGATCACATTGGATTTATTGAAGTATTCAGATAGTAACCCCTCCAGCAAATAGAAAGGAGCTCTTTTCAACTGCAGGGATGGGAAAGTTTTTAAAGGCAGAGAAACAATTGAAAAAAGGAACTTACTAGCAAAAGATGCATTGTTTTAGGAAAAGCTGCCCTCCTAATGGGGCCAGAAGGGGCCAACCAGTACACTTTCCAGGTTGACTGGTTAAAGGTTACATGGGGCATGAGCGTGTGGAACTGCAGTTAGGTTAAGTGTTAAGTCTTGATTTGTTGGCCTGGGTTTCTTAACATAAGTGACTACATTTTGGGCCTGTGGCTTCCTTTTTAACAACTTATTCATTTTTACCCACCTGGGTAGTCATTTTAGGCTGTTGGTTCTATTCCAGTAGCCAGTGTTGGTTGCTGGCTCATTCCTGCTTTGGCGTTTGAGAGCACTCTCCATTGGCTCCTGTTTTCCATTGACCTATTTCCATCTTTGTGGGGTTTTTTCTTGGTACCTCCTTACTTTCTGTTACTTCAAGATTATCCTGGCTCCTATACTTACTGTCTCAGTCCTGGTGCCAGCAATTTCTTCAAAGAACCCTGGCTCCTTTTATTAGAGAATGGTATTAAAGTCTCACCTGTGGGAACTGAATGTACCCAGTGGACAATGCAAGGCAATACATGCATATATTCCAACCTATGTAAACACACCTAGTTAAAGATTTGTATGTGGAATTGTCTGTATCCATATTAAGCTAAAGACTGAGTTTATGGGGCACCTGGGTGGGTCAGTCGTTGGGCGTCTGCCTTCGGCTTGGGTCATGATCCCGGGGTCCTGGGATCGAGCCCCGCGTCGGGCTCCCTGCTCAGTGGGAAGCCTGCTTCTCCCTCTCCCACTCCCCCTGCTTGTGTTCCCTCTCTCACTGTGTCTCTCTGTCAAATAAATAAAATCTTTAAAAAAAAAAAAAAAAAAGACTGAGTTTATACTTATGTCTCCAACCTGGTCTGTCACCACGTGGAGATTGTGATCTTTTCCCTTTGCTGATTTGTAACTTTCTACTCCAACAGTGACAAACTGGCTCCCACCACATGCCATGTATTTAATTCATTGCTCCGTTCCAGATTACGAATGAGGGTTTTCAGAGCTGTTAGCTACCACCCTGATGGGAAAGAACTTTGTCAAATAGAGTCCACTGTGTACTTACAGTACAGTTTTCCTTTAGTCTATAAATTCCATTCATTTCCAAAATTACTTAGGTCAGCACATCTTGCCACCCATGTGACAGTAGGACTTTTTTTCATACATTTATAATACAGTTAGATTATTTGTCACATTCTGTATTCCATTGAAAGGGAGGAAGAAATTTTCCTCAAAGTTTCTTCCAGCTGGAATAAGGATTAAATTGAAATGAGACAGATTAACAGGAGAAGAAAAAAACCAGAGTATAATTACATGCGCACAGAGGTCCAATAAAGAAATTGAGACCCAAAGAAATGACAAAGATGGCAGGTTTTTTCCTTCGTTTGTTTTTTGGTAAAGAAAAAGTAAAACTGTGAGGAATTCAGAGCAGAAAGGAAACAACCTTGGGAACTGCAATTAGTAAGGAGTTCTAAACAGAATTTGGGCTGGGGTAGTAAATTAGTAAAAAGTACCAAGTGTAGGGGCACCTGGGTGGCTCAGTCATTAAGCATCTGCCTTCGGCTCAGGTCATGATCCCAGGGTCCTGGGATCGAGCCCCGCATCAGGGTCCCTGCTCAGCAGGAAGCCTGCTTCTCCCTCTGCCACTCCCCCTGCTTGTGTTCCCTCTCTCGCTGTGTGTCTCTCTCTGTCAAATAAATAAATAATATCTTTAAAAAAAAAGTACCAAGTGTTGTTTATACAATTTTCTGGGCTCTAAATTTCTCATCTCTGGAGATGTCAAAGTCTCTTTACCTCCTGCTACAGGGACATCTTCACATGGAGATAGATTTTCTGCTTCCAGGGAGATAGAGGAGGATATGAGTGTCCTCATTGCAGAGACTGTCTCTTAAGTAACTTTTATTTAACATAATCAATATGACAAAGTGGCACATTCAGTGCTTCCTGGCCTTGATCCCGACATCATCCTGTGACACTCCCACATCCTAAATAACTTAATTTTAGTAGATTATGATTTACTTTTTGGGATGTGAAGATGTTGGGTTTTGACAAATGCACAGTGACAGGTATCCAGCATGAAAGTATCATGGGGAATACTCAGACCTGCACCACCTGATCCTTTCATCAACTCCATAGTTTTGCTTTTTCCAGAATGACCTATAAATGGAGTCTTCAGAATGGATTCTTTCACTTAGCATAATACATATAAGATTCATCCATGTCTTTGTATGGGGTTCATTCCTTTTTATTGCTGACAAAATTAACAAGAGAAAAACAAACAGAAGTTTAATAACATGCATACATCCTGTTTACATGGGAGATACCCAAGAAAATGGAGTAACTCCTCAAAGTGGCCCAGCCCTCAGCCTAAATGCCATCTTCAGCTAAAGACACAAAGATTTCGGTCAGTGGGAAGGCCAATTAAGGCACATGACCAGGCCAAGCACAGTAAAGGAGGGTATGGCTGTTATGCAGATTTAAGTCCTTGCCTTCTCCTTTGGAAAGAGTGTGTTGTGATTTAGTCATTCTTCTGTTCCTGGTACAGAGAGGGAGACACCCTGACAAATGGAGCTTTCCTTTGTAAGTATCCATTTCACTCACTAAATGGCAACCTCTGCTCAGTTTTCAGAGATTCTCCGTGTCTGCTGTTCCTTAAAATTGATGAGTCTCAAATAACCCTGGTGCCAGAGAAGTATATTTAGGGTGGCTTATTCTGCTTCCTTCACCTGGATGCACCCCAGTTTGCTTATGGATTCATCTATTGAAGGACATCCTGATTTCTTTAAGTGTTTAGCCAATATGAATAGAGCTGCTGTGCATAACTGCATGCTAATTTTTGTTTGGAAACAGTTTTTCAAAGCAGTTGTCTAAATACTAGAAGTGTGATTGTTAGCTATTAAGGTGAGACTTATTTAACTTAAAAAAAACCTGCCAAGCTGGTTTCCACAGTGGCCGCAGGGAGCATTTCCCCCAGTGGGAAGGAGCATTCCTGTCATTCCTCACCTTCCAACAATCGGTTATCTCATTTTTTGGAGTTTAGCATTTCTAACAGGTGTGCAGCACTATCTCACTGTTGTTTAAATTTGTAATTTCCTAATGATAGAGGATGTTGAGCATGTTTTTGTATGCTTATTTTGTATTTGTATGTCTTCTTTGTCTAGGTTTCTGTTCAGATATTTACCCA
Organism: Phoca vitulina; assembly: GCF_004348235.1. Taxonomy (NCBI): domain Eukaryota; kingdom Metazoa; phylum Chordata; class Mammalia; order Carnivora; family Phocidae; genus Phoca; species Phoca vitulina. The sequence continues at coordinate 2,741,286 of NW_022589781.1, read as the reverse complement.
TTATTGATTAGGTTATTTCCTTTTTGTTGAGTTCTGACAGTTTTTGTCTATTTTGAACACAAATCCTTTACCAGGTATGTGTTTTGTGAATATTTTCTCCCAGCATGTGGATTGTCTTTAGTTTTCTGAGCAAGGTCTTTCACAGAGTAGAAGTTTTAATTTTAGGAAGTTCACGTTATCAAATTTCTTCTCTTATGGATTGGCTTTTGGTGTTGTGTGTTAAAACTCCTCACCAAACCCAAGGTCATATAGATTTTCCTTTATGTCTTCTTTTTGGTGTTTTGATGGTTTTGCATTTTAAATTTATCTACAATTTTGAATGAATTTTGGTAGAAGTTGTAAAGTTTGTATTTGCATTTCATTTAATTCCATATAGCTTCCAATTAATTTTTCCTGTTTCTGGAGATGTCAGGGGATAATGGGCTCGATTTTAGTGTGAATTTCCAAAATTTAATGGATTCAGCTGGACCCCGGGAGGGGACAGGTGCCTCCACTGAACTGAGTCCACCGCATCTTGCACTGCCCCCACCGCCCGCAGGGGGCGCCCGAGCCCAGCTCCCCGACCCGTGGGGGGCATGCGCGTCCCTTCTGCCAGTAACCCGGCCTCCTCAGGACCTCTGAGGAGGATGTGGGTCCGCGTCCATACACACAGGACCCGCTGTGGACGCTTCTAGAGGACACGGGGTGGTGTCCACAAGGACAGGAGCCCGGCTTCCTCAGGACCCTCTGAGGAGGATGTGGGTCCGCGTCCATACCCACAGGACCCGCTGCGGAGGCTTGTAGAGGACACGGGGCGGTGTCCACAGGGACAGGAGCACGGCCTCCTCAGGACCCGGCGTGGGAGGAGAAGGTGAGGAGAAGCCGTCTGAGCGGGGACTGCTGAGGGGGTCCGTGCTCACAGGACCCAGCGGAGGAAGGGCGGGCGCACAGACCGGGGGGTTTCCGTGGCTTTGTGTGCGGTGCTGTGCGCGGGGCTGTCGGGTCTCCCCTCTCGGGACTCGGAGCTGCTCCGGCGGCCCACGCGTCTGTGTTTATGCGCGCCCGGATTCGGTTCCTGGGGCTCCTCCGGCAGTCTGCAGTCAGGGGGCGGCCTCCCGCCGCCGTGTTCGTGCTCCCGCCGCCTCAGCCCTGCCGGGTCCTCCCCGCGTCCACACCCGCTTCAGGGTTGTTGGTTCGGTGTCTGTGAAGACCGCGCGGGAAGGTTGGTAGTGATGGCACTGACTCTGCAGACGGCTTTGGGGAGAGTAGGTATTTTCACGGTGTCGGTTCTTCCCTGAGCACAGAGCGTCTTCCCGTCTCCGTGTGTCTCCCTCGATGTCTGTCTTCAGTGTCTCACGGGTGTGTGTGTGTGTGTGTGTGTCAGAGAACAGGTCCGTCACCTCCTTGGTTAAATTTATTCCCATGTATAGTGTTCTTTTTGATGCAGGTGTAGATGAGATCGCTCTCTGAATTTGTCTTTCCCCCTCTGGCGTATAGAAATGCAATTGATTTTTGTATATTGGTTTTGTATCCGGCAAGTTTACTGAATTTATTAGTTCTGTTAACCGTAAACTAAAACTGCCGGTTATTTTATCAGCAAGAATGGGTTAATTGGGAATAGCAGAGATTTGCAGTCTGGGACATGCAAGCTACAGGCACGTCGCAGGTAAGTGCAAGAAACAAAGGAAAGGGACATTATTTCTTGGAGAAGGAGGAGGAAGTTGGGAACATTTCAGGTGCACAGTTCTCTGGCCTTAGCTGAGTTCCCACGGTGGTACATCATTCTCCAGCACTTTTTCCTTCTCCCCGAGGGGGACTCTGTATGCATGAGACACCAACTCCCCATTCTCCTTTCCCCTCGGCCCCTGCAGCCACATTCTAGTTTCCGTCTCTGGATGCTTCATATAAGGGGGATCACACAGTATCTGTCCTTCTGTGACTGGCTGATTTCACTCAGCGTAATGACTTCCAGGTTCAATCCGTGTTGTAGCCTGTGTCAGAGCTCTCCTCGTTTTTAAGTCTGAATCGTGTCCCATTGTGTATATACCGCATTTTGTTTATCCATTCATCTGTTAGTGGGTGCTTGGATTGCTTCCTCCTTTTGGCTATTTTGAAAAATGTTGCTCTGAATAATGGCACATGAATATCTGCTCAAGTCTTTGCTTTCAATTCTTTTGGGTGCATATGCTGAAGCAGAATTCTGTGTTAAATTTTTTGAAGAGCCACCATATTGTTTTCCACAGATGCACCATTTTACTTTATTCCTTTATATGGCAGAACAGTATTGCCATTTATGGACCTACCCCGTTTTGTGTATCCATTCATTTGTTGATGGACACTTGGGTTGCATCCACCTTTTGGTTATTGTGAAAAATGCTGCTATGAATATTAGTGTACACGTTGTTGGTTTTCTTTGAACAACTGTTTTCAGTTCTTTGGGGTATATATCCAGGAGTAGAATGGTTGAACTGATGACAATTCTATTTTTGTCTTTTTGAGGAAATGCAAACTATTTTACACACAGGCTTCACCACCATTGTACATTTCCCAAACAAGGTTAAAGGTTCCAGTTTTTCAACATCCTTACCAACATTTGTTATTTTCAGTTTTCTTGATTATAGTGATTTTAGTGTAAAAGGGTATGTCACTGTGGTTTAAAGCTGCCTTTCATAATGACTAATGATGTTTAACATCTTTTCATGTGTAATTGATCATTTTTATGTCTCCTCTGGAGAAGGGTCTATCCAAGTCCCTTGTCCATTTTTAAAATTTTGCTGTCCTTTGTTGATGAGTTGTAAAAGTACTTTATATATTTTGGATAACAGACTCTTGCCAGTTAAATAATTTGCAATATTTTCTTCCATTCCGTGGGCTGTCTTTTTTTTTTTTTTTAAGATTTTTTATTTATTTATTTGACAGAGAGAGACACAGCGAGAGAGAGAACACAAGCACGGGGAGTGGGAGAGGGAGAAGCAGGCTTCCCATGGAGCAGGGACCCCAATGCGGGGCTCGATCCCAGGACCCTGGGATCATGACCTGGGCCGAAGGCAGACGCTTAATGACTGAGCCACCCAGGCGCCCCTCCGTGGGCTGTCTTTTTGATGTGCAAAAGTTTTTAATTTCAAGGAAATTAAATTTCTCTGTTTTCTTTCCTCACTTGTGATTTGGTGTCAGATCTGAAAGCATTGCTAAATCCAAGGTCATGAAGATTTATCCCCATTTATTTCTTCTAGAGTTTATAGTTTTACCTCTTACGTTTAAGCCTTTAACTTATTTTGAGTTAATGTTGATATGTAGTGTGAGGTAAGGACCCACTTTCTTTCCTCTGCACGTGGATAGCCAATTGTCTAGCACCCTTCATTGAAAAGACCATTCTCTCCTTGATGTAATGTTGTCCAGCCTCGTCAAAATTCAATTGACCATAGATGAAGGGGTTTATTTCTGGGCTATCAATTAAATCCCACTGATCTGTATGCATACCTTTAGGACAGTATCATAAAACATTATGATCATACATATAATATGTATGATCATACATATGATACATATGATCATAATGTTTTATTTACTGTTGCTTTGTATTAAGATTTGAAATCGGGAAGTATGAGCTTCCATCTTTGATTTTCTTTTTCAAGATAGTTTTGACTATCTTGTGGTCCCTGATTTTCCATACAACCTTAGGATTAGCTTATGTGTTTCCTTCCAGAGGCCTCCATGAATTTTCCTGGGAACAACATTGAATCTGCACATCACATTGTGTACTATTGCCACCTTATCAACGGTATGTCTTTTCCTCACCATAGGTTGTCTTCACAGTTATTTAGGTTTTCTTTAATTTCAATCAGCAGTGTTTTGTAATTTTCAGTGTGCAAGACTTGTACCTTAATTGCATTTATTCCTAAGTATCTTGTCAATGTTGATGTTACTGAAAGTGGAATTGTTTTCTTAAATTCCTTTTTGGATGATTCATTGCTAGTGTATACAGATAAGACAGATTTTATGTATTGATATTTTGCCCTGTAATTTTGCTGAATTAGGTGACTAGCTGTAATCGTTTTTTGTTAATTCTTTAGGAAGCTTTCGATATAAGATGTTATCATCTCTGGTTTCTGAATAGACACAGTTCAACTGTTTCCTTTCACATGTGGATGCCTTTTTTCTTGTCTCATTTTTCTGGGTGGAAATTTCAATACAATTATTGAGCAAGAGGTGAAAGCCAGAATCCTGGCTTTGTTTGTGATTTCAGAGTAGAGTTGTCAATCTTCAAAATTGAGCATGATCTTTGCTGTAGGTATATTGAACAAATTACCCTTTATTCCTACTTTCTTGAGTGTTTAATCATGAACTGACTTTGGATTTTGTTTAGAAACTTTTTGCATCAATAAACATAATCACATGTTTTTATGTAAAAAAATATTGTGGCATATAACATTGCTTGGATTCACTATACTGAATAAACTTTGAAGTTTTGGTTAAGAGACACACTTATGGTGCACAATACATTTATGTCCTCTTGGTTTCATATAGCAGTTATTCTGGTGAGGTTTCATACATCTGTTTTATAAAAGATATAGGAATGTATTTTGGTGATTTTGTGATGATTTAATTGCAGTTGGTGTTCGTGGTTTAAAGAGCATTGGCTGGGACTACAGAAAGGATTATCCAGAGATTGGGGCTAGAGGGGTAGGGATAGATATATTTTCAGGGTGAGGAACAAAATTAAGGGTAAAGAGTTAAGGTTAAAGTTAGAGTTAAAGACAAAGGGTTAGGGGTTAGAGATTAGAGGTTAGAGGGTTAGGGGTTAGGGTTATGGTTGGGTTAGGGTTAGGTTTTAGGGTTAGGGTCTCCTTGTCCTCCACTACACAGAGCCCAGTCTCCTCTAGTAATCAGAGTGATCTTTTTGGAACATAACCTATGAACCTCTCTGTGGTCTGCTCCCTCCCTGCCTGTCTTCTCCAGCCTCACCTCTCCCACCACAGGCCCCCCTTCTGTGGTCCACCCAGGTGTGTGGTCATCCCACATGTGCCTCGGGCCTGACTTCAAGTATTTGCATTCGCTGTGCCCTCTGCCAGGAGCACTCTTCTCTCCCCTTGCATCATGTCTGGCTTCTCCCCCATTGGCTGGGCCTGGACTTGCCCTCTGGTGACCTGACTCATGTCTGCTGGCTGAGTGTGCTTGTCCCCTATTTAAATGTAGTGCCTGCCTTCCCTTTGTGAGCAGTTTACTAACCTGCCAGGTATAGGGCAGGCACAGGGAAGTAGACCTAGTGCTGGAGCAAAAAAGTCAGTCTCAGAGGGGCTGACCACACTTGCTGATGATGGGGGAGCTGCTGTCCCCACTTTGGGGAGCAGGTCATCCCCTCAAAGGGGGACCAGCCAGGTGAGGTGGTTGGACAAGACTTCCAACTTCTTAGGGCCGGGAAGATGTAGACCTTGACCCAGAAGTTTATAACCTTGGATTCAAGACGGGGGCCTAAGCAAGCCCCCTCTTCTTTCAGGAGTTCTCTTTCTCCTTTTCTGCCCCCGGGCTGTACCTGATTCCTGATCTGGGGGAGTTCGAAGGTGGCCCCTCCTAGAAATACCAGTGGTTTACTGAGGACGTTGTCAGCAAGAGGCCTAGTAGCCTTCAAGCGAGGACCCTATAGGGGGCAGAGACAACTCCGTTGGGGACCAGTGACAGCTCACTCAAAGCAAAGTGGGCAGGTGGTCAGCCCTGCTGCTTCTACCCAGTCTGTAGGGCATAGAGACGAGGGCTGTGCCCAAAGGTACTCCACTCCTGGCAGATGGGGACAGAACCTGCAGCGGGTCAGCCAGGGGAGGGCACCTGCAGGGTTTGCCCGGGAGCTCAGCACAGGGGGAGTGTTCTTGGCTCCAGCATGCTGACTGTGGGGCTGCATGGGTTTCTAGCCTCTGAAGCCTCAGGCTCCCTTTGTAAGATGGAGTGCTGATGGCCCCCATCTCTGGGAGCGGAGGGTAGGGAGGCCCAACCGGCAGACTCGCTCAGGACAGGCCAGGGTGGCTGTTACTTAAAGCGGCCCAGGGCCTGCCCCCTTGAAGAAGGTGCACACGTTCTCGGCCTGAGTTTTGGGGTCCTGCCTCTGGCAGTGACCCTCCTCCAGCCCTGTCCCCTGTCCCTGTGGATACATGGTCTTCCTGGAGCTGTTCCTGCAGACGGTGGAGAAGCACTTCACGGTGAGACACAGGGTCACCTACTAGGTCTTCTCCCATCAGCTGGCTGCCGGGCCCCATGTGCCCCTCCGGGCGGGCCGGAGGGTGGTGGTCCTCATGGTAGACACAGGGTCACCTACTACGTCTTCACCGACCAGCTGGCTGCTGGGCCGTGTGCCCCTCCAGGAGGGCCTGAGGGTGGTGGTCCTCGAGGTCCCCAGCACCCCATGCTGGCAGGATGTATCCATGCAGCACAAGGTGATGATGAGCCGCTTCTGCGAGCAGGGCCTCCTCCATGAGGTGGTCGACCTGGTGTGTGCACACGTGGGCATGAAGTTGGGCAACCACATGAGCATGGGGACCCCATCCCCCCTCTTCGGCACCCTGCACCCCGGTTTCTATGGTGTGGTGTGCGAAGACTTCAGCTACAAGCACTGGCCTCAGTCCCAGGCCCACATCCCCAGGGACCAGGGTGACCTTTAGTACATGGGGGTCTTTTTTGGGGTGTTGATGGTGGAGGTTCACCGACTGACCTCGGCCTGTCACTAGGAGATGGTGGCCGATGGGGCCAATGGGATCGAGGCTGTGTGGCACAATAAGAGCCACCTGAACAGCTACCTGCTGGACCACAAGCCCACCAAGATGCTGTCCCTGGAGGACCTGCGGGACCTGAGGCTGCTGGGCTGGCCCCAGTCACGAAGAAGATGAGATTCGTGGCTGTGCCCAAGAATCACCAGGAGCTGTCAGAGCAGGTTCCTACTTCTGTCCCCTTGAGGGAGACTGTGGAGCCCAGCACTGCCCACCTGGGCATGTCCAGAGCCCCCAGCCACACCCACACACAGGAGACTTGCCTGGGGGCACAAGGTACTCTCTGTGGTTGGTGCGTTTTGATCACTTCTGGGACATTTGCAGCTGTGAACGGCTCCAGTTTTATGTCGGATATTTTTCTGTGTCAATGCTGAGCAACCATCTTTAAAAAGAACAATTGAGGGAAAAGGTTTTCTCCCTGGTTCTAAATAGACACCGCCTGGTGGGGCTGGGAGCAGCCCTGTAGCAGCCATGGAGCCAGAACGGGCCCTGGCCGGGTCTTCCCTCCCAGTCCTTACACCTCACCGCGGCCATGGGGCTTCAGGGTCAGGGGTGCGCCGAGCCACCTCTCAGAACCCCAGTCCCCTGACCACCAGAGGCCTTGGCTGTGGCCGCTAGCTTGGCCTCCAGGAGCATGGAGCCCTCTGGGTTATTTATGGTTCCTGCCTTGGTCTTAAATGGCTATTTCTGCGCTGGTGTTTTTGAAATGTGGGCACTCGCTCTGTCTGGCTGCGCGTCCCCTTGGGATTCCTCAGTGCCCACCAGTGGGTTTGCACTTGTGCACTCTCTCTGGACCATCTGCCTGCACTGTGTCTTAGCAAGCATTTACTGATACCTACTGTGAGCTCAGTCACCAACAAGGGGCAGAGCGTGAGAGCGAGAACTAAGATACAGGCTCCCTGCTCCTGGGCCCTCCTGGGACTCGCGATGGCCCCGACCTCCTGACTCACTTCTTTTGTATTGTGGTGTAATAGATCATACAACTGATACCATTAAGCACGTTTCAGGGTACAATTCAGTGGCAATAAGTACATTCACTGTTCTGCACCTGCCACCTCCATCCATCACCACAACTTTGTCATCATCCCAAACTGAACCTCTACTCATGAGATCCTAACCCCCTTTCCCCCTCCCCAGCCCTGGCACCCACCAGCTCCTTCCACCTCTATGAGTCAGAGTGCTCTCCATCCCTTGCAAGTGGGGTCCTCTAGTATCAGTCCTTTAGGGACTGGTTTATCTCATGTACACAGTGGCCTCAGTGTCTGTCCCCATGAGCCTGGACCTGACCCACTTTTCCCCCAGAGGAGTGGTTCAGCCTGCCCTCTCCTGTCTAAGCCAAGCCTCCTCAGTCCCCTCTGCTCCCCTCACCTTCCTCCTCAGCCTGAAGATGATCCCAGCCAATCTGCAGCTTTGAAGACCCGTTCAGTCCAGACGCCAGGCACATACCCCGGGGGGCCTCAGGCCTCATCTGTTCATGTCAGGTGCCTGCCCCCCCCTCCACCAGCTGGCCACTTGCACCTTCCACAGGTGTCCCCATCTCAGGAGAGGGAAATACCAAGTCCAGACCCTTGGAATCCTCTGTGACTTCTTGCTTGCTACCAACTCTCCCAGGAGTGAAGTGGCTATGTCCTGAAGAGGACATTCAGTGTCCGAAACATTTAAAGGCATACATGAGTCTCTGCTGCCTAGGGCAATGGATAACAGTTGGGACAAATAGAAACCAAGCAGAATCACTGAAAGAAAGGCTGAGTGATGAGGAGCTTTAGGGAAGAAGGGCCTGGAAGTCTGACTGTCCCTTCCTGACCTTCAGATGCTCCTCAGTTACTCCTGTGCCTCTGGTGTCTTCCTGGAACCCTGACCTGGCTGTTTTCAGACCGCTCGTCCAACGGTACCCTCAGTTTCTGGGAGGGGGATTTGCTGGAATCCACAGTGTGTCCTGCAGCCCCACTGGGATCGCTTTTTGAAGGCACATCGTCTGGGCCACCTGAGGACCCAAGACTGTGGGTCTGTGGCCTGGAGGGATTCTGAGCAGAGCTGGTGGGATGGGAGGGCTGCAAGGCCCAGAGGCAGGTTTCCAGAAAGCTGTCTGGGGTCCCCGGCATCCTGCCGTTTTTGAATCAAAGCCCTGAGATCTTTAAAATGCCAGCAACGTTACAGCATGGGCCAGAAAAACAAATGTCCCTGTGCACCCAACACCACCTTAACTATTGGCCATTGCTTGTCACTTGAGCTGAGTACAAAGGTTTGGGAGTCAGGGCTTGAGGGGGGTCCTGGGCCAGACTTTGTATTTGGGGGACAAAGGCCATCCACACAGCTTGTGTTGAGCCTGAGAGTCTTTGTGGAGACCCCAGCTGTAGGCACTGCTGTCCACTAATGCCCCCCTCAGCCTGCCCAAGTGCACCTGCTGCTGGGGGAGAGCCTGCCCCCTCCTCTCTGCAGAGGGCTCTCTCCTACACCAGGTGCACCTCCTCTCCTGCCAGCCACTGCCAGCCTGCAGCCTGAGAGGGTGGCTACCCCGAGTTCCTCCAGCTGCTGGGGGAGCTCCTGCCCCCTCCTCTCTGCAGAGGGCTCTCTCCTGCACCAGGTGCCTCCTCTCCTGCCAGTCCCTGCCAGCCTGCAGCCTGGGAGGGTGGATACCCTGACAACCTCCAGCCCTGGGGACAGAGCCAGTGCGATGTGGTCTCCCAGCAGGTCTGAGCACCAGGCCCCCGCATTGCTCACTCTCCTCCTGTGGGCTCACTGTGCCACATCCTCCCTCAGGCTCCCTGGGTCCAAGTCCTCCTCTGCTCGTGGACCATCCTTGGCCCAGGCTCCACATGCTGGGACTGAGAGCGGGTCATCTGGACGTTCTGGACTCTCACTTCCGTGCCCATGACATGGGTACAGTTCAGCCTCACAGACTGCTCAGAGGAGACTCAGCACAGCAAGATGCAGGTCGCTGCAAGGGAGATGCCAAGTGACCCCAGAGGGAGCGCACAGGACTTGCACAAGGCACTGGGCTCATGGGGCCCAGTGTGGGATGCGGGCGCCCAGCCAAGGGGCATGGGGAATCCTGGTGAGGGCGGCCCTGCAAAGGGGGGAGGGGGAAGCCACAGAAGGGTCCCAGAAGAGGCAGGAGACAAGGAAGAGACAGGACAGAGCTTCCCAAGGAGGTCGATGGAAGGATCCAAGGATCACAGAGACCCTTGGGAAAACTCGGAGTCCCTGGAGATGGTGGCTAAAATGCTGTCATTTGGTCAGAGAAGTTGTGTCACAACTCCCCAGTTGACACTGGATGATTTACTCTTTGTTGGTTCTAGGAATCAGTGTGTACCTGCCATTAGAACTCACATTGCATGAAGTCTAGGATATACTTACTTTTCATCACTTTTCAGGACGAGATTTTTCTAGAGGAGGTGCTAAACATGGGTGTCTCCATTCTTTTCTTTGTGCAACTGGCCTGTTTCCAGGAGCAGATTCCTACATCACCAGAGCTAGCCCTGAGGACTGCCCCCCGTCACCTCCCACAGTGGATGTGACCATGTGGGTTGGGGGGTGCTTGCTGATGAAGCCCCAGTGCTCAGTACACAGCAGGAACCCCAGATCCTGTGCTGAATGAAGGAGGATGGGAGTGAGGGAAAGAGAGAGGGAGGGATGATGGGAGAGAAGGAGGGGAGAGAGGGAGGAGGGAAGGGAGGATGGGAGGGAGGCAGGATGGGGAGAGGGAGGGGAGAGAGGCAGGAGGAAAGGGACGATGGGAGGGATAGAGGGGAGGGAGGGAGGCAGGGAGGGAGGCAGGGAGGCAGGGAGCCAGGGAGGGAGGGAGTGGGGGAGGGAAGGGAGGAGTGGAGGGGAAGGAGAGAGAGGAGGGAATGAATGAGTGAATAAATGACATAGGGAGGGAGGGAGTAAAACCACAGAAGCTGGATCCATACCTCAGGAGCCATTATTTGGGGTGAGGTCCAAGGGCATCACAGCACGGGCCCTGGTTGGTGGCTCAGGGCACGTCCATCTGTCCTCCCAGTGCTGACCTTCCTTCTCCTTGGACCCGGTGTCATCCTGGATCCTCTCCACCTCCTCCTCAAACAATTCTCAATGTTCCCAGGAACAGGGTCGCAGGAGGGGGTCTCAGGAGGGGCTTCCCAGATCCTGTACCCCAAAGGACAATGTGACAGTAGCTACAGGGCATTCTATCATGAGGACTGGGACCATGGATCCCATCCATCTCCGTGGGCATTAGCGTTGTTCCACTCCCTGCTCTCTCCACCACTGCTGTGATGAACACTCCTGAAAATACATCTGTGAAAAACTGAGCCAGAGTTTCCGGGGGTGAGTCCGAGGCCGAGCATGCCAGGTGATGGGTGCACCTGCGGCCTGGGATGGGTGCTACTCACTGTTCTCCCAGACAGGGGTGCCCGTCACCCTTTCCTCCAGGGGACCTGCATTAGACCTCCACTTCCTCATGTTCTCCCCAGACCAGACACCTGCCGGTCTGAGGGTGACCAGCACTGCATCCATAGGGTTTCCTTTGCCAGAGTCCTTCCCCGGGAGCTCCACATCTCTGACACATATTCCCTGCATGCCTATCCTCCCCCTTGGACTTGCGTGTGTTTGGTCTCCATCCCTGTGGAACCCAGTGACTTGGAGCGTGGTTTGGACCAGAGTCAGGTGAAACCTTTCTCTGGCCTTGCTTTGTGGTGTGTCTTCCAGCTTTCTGCATTTCCCTGGTTTCTGTGTGAGCCACAGGAGGAACCAGCCGTTTCCTGTCTGGGGTCAGGCTGTGGTGTCCCAGCAGGAACAGGGGTCTCGGCCTCGAGATTGTGGCCATAATTCCTAAAGTGGCCTCTATGATTACATCTGATGTGTAATCCATCGGGGATTTCAATATCGAATAAGGGAAATTTTATGACAAATAAACACAGAAGAAAACAAGTCCCCTTTGAAAATAGGTGGGCAGACACAAAGGCACCTATTGCGTGATTCCATGTACAGAAACATCCAGAACAAGTAAAAGAACAGGGAGAGAAAGCAGCTTAGGGGTTTTGATGGTCTGGGCTGGGGGAGAAACGGGCAGGGAGGGCTTCTGGTTCAGGGACTCCTTTGGGGCATGAGATATTCCGCAGCAGTGTTCTGTGGTGTGGTGGCACAGCGTTGGGAATGTACTTAATGTTCATGACGTGTTCAATTGAAAACAAGTAATTTTATTTAAAACAAATAATAAACAGTATACAGAACATGAAAAGATAAAGTAACAGTTAATATGAACCAGAGAGAAAGAACATAGGGAGAGGGGATGAAACAATCTGGTGGGGCGTCGGGGTCCGGCGATGGAACTAAGGGTAATTGTACAAGGAGCTCTCCCCGCAGGGCTGTGAGCTCTGGGTGTGGCTCAGGGAGCCCTGCAGGAGCAGGAGTAGGGGCAGTGGTTAGGGTAGGGGCAGGGCCAGGTGTAAGAGCAGGGCCAGGGGCAGGGCCAGGGGCAGGGCCAGGTGTAAGAGCAGGGCCAGGGGCAGGGACAGGTGTAAGAGCAGGGCCAGGGGCAGGGGCAAGGGGAGGGACGGGTGTAAGAGCAGGGCCAAGGGCAGGGCCAGGGGCAGGGACAGGTGTAAGAGCAGGGCCAGGGGCAGGGCCAGGAGCAGGGCCAGGTGTAAGAGCAGGGCCAGGGACAGGGGCAAGGGGAGGGACAGGTGTAAGAGCAGGGCCAGGGGCAGGGGCAAGGGGAGGGACAGGATCAGCAGTAGTGGCAGATGCAGGATCCAGGGCAGGACCTGGGTAAGGAGCAGGAACAGGAGCTCCGGCAGGGGCAGGAGAAGGAGAAGGAGCAGGAACAGGAGCTCAGGCAGGGGCAGGGGAAGGGGCAGCAGGTCTGGCAGGGGTAGGGTTATGGGCAGGAGCAGAGTCAGGGACAAGAACAGGAGCCCAGGAAGGGGCAGGGGAAGGGGCAGCGAGTCTGGCAGGGGCAGGGACAGGAGCAGGAGAAGGAGCAGGAACAGGAGCTCAGGCAGGGGCAGGGGAAGGGGCAATGGCTCTGGCAGGGGCAGGGGAAGGGGTAGGAGGAGGGGCAGGAGTTGGGTTGGAGCAGTGGCAGGTGCAGGATCCAGGGCAGGAGCTGGGTCAGGTGCAGGATCCAGGGCAGGAGCTGGCTCAGGGGCAGGAACAGTAGCAGGAGCTGGCTCAGGGGCAGGTGCCAGTTCTTCCTGGTCCACATCAGGCTCCCCATGGGCGGGTGCCGGGTCACCTGCCGGCTCCTGGTCCCCTCCTGAAGTCGCAGGCACCACCCCTCCCTCCAGAGCCAGCTCTGGCTCCTCAGGTGGTGGAGCAGCTGTGAGAGGAGAAAAGCTCACCCACGTGCCTGCTCTCCATGGGCCTTTGCAGAGCCAGAACCCAGCCCAGGGCCTCCCAGAGAAGCCACAACCAGGAAGGAGCCCTCACGGGGACGTCTCCCCGACTGCAGTCCACCCGCTGGGTGCTCTGTGCCCAGTCGTTGCTCCTGGCCCCACACCAGCCTCTGGGGGCTCCTCCCTGTGGGGCCAGCACCGACCCATCCCCACACACCACAAACACCCAGCCCCAGCCTTCTCACCCTCGGGCTCGGCCTCCGTGGGCTCCGGCTCCTGGACCACTGTCCGGTGACCAACCACCTGGGACAGTGGTCTGGGTGGTGGTGTAGGTCTTGCCCGGTAATCCCCAGCACCTGTTTTTGGGGATGCCTGTGGGGTCAACCCCTCTGTCAGGGAGGAGGGCATGTCCGCCAGCTGCCTCTGGAGGTCATCCGTGGCCTTCTGCAAAGACAGGGACGGGTAGCCGGCTGGAGGCATCACAGCCCTGCCCGGCCATCCTCACTGTCCTCCTGCCCAGTCCCCCTGCTGCTCCCAGATCAGACACAGACCTGTGCGTGCACAACCCTGCACCCAGGATGCAGTGACCCATCCCTGCAGGGCTATCGGGATAAACCTTGGGTAGAAGGGGCAGCGCCCGCACACCCCATCCCACCCAGTCAGCCTTGACCTTGAACATGATCTGTCCACTGGGTATCTGACCCCTCACCAGCCTGCTCCTGCTCGGGGTGGCCTCACCCCGCATAACCCCTCTTTACACACACACAGACACGCACGCACGCACACGCACACTCACACACAGACACACACACACACACGGAGGGGACCTGGGGCTGCACAGGTCAGATCAGAGCGTGTGGGGCTGGGTGGCCGGCTCTGGGCCTCCTGGTGTCACCTTTCTGTCCTTCCGGCCAAATGGCCAGAGGTGGTGGGGAGCCCTGACACGACATCCCCAGCAGGGGACAGCATTTGCAGGGCGCGCTTTCTTCAGCCTGCAGCCTCCAGACTTTGGAGGGCAACACCTGAACATGTTTTTTGTTGGAGTATCTCCAATGAAATGAGCTGGGCAGGGGGCTGTCTTTGGAATGTGGGTGCCTGGTTACTGGGGTTCCAAATTCTGTTGGGCTCTGTTGTCAGGGAAGTGAGGTCACCACTGCCTGGGGTCCCCTTACCCAACTTCCTCCTCACACAAGAACCCCCCGAGGGCCCACCTTCCCCAGCTGCTCAACGTTCACCCTCCCCCCATGCCCCATCCATACAGTGACACCCACACAGCCCACCCACAGCCCCCGGGAGGCCTGGGTGCAGCCGGTGTCCCCGCTGTGAGGACACAGAGCTGGGTTCAGACCGGGCTCCTGCGCGTGCCCGGGGCTGTGACCCAGGACAGACCCTGTGCCTCTCAGGGCCTCCCCAGGCTCCCCATCTGCACATTGGGGTATTCTGGCTTCTACTTCTAGGGACGCCATCAGGGTAGGACCTCTACACATGTTCCGTACCTGCTATCACAGGAGGCTGGTGCACACTTGGGATTGCAAGGATGAGCCAGGGGCTGGGCGGGACATGGAGCACAGCTCAGAGGGGCCTGGGTCTGCTCTGGGGTCCGGGCAAAGCCACCCCCCTCCTGCCTGTGTCCCAGCCCCCATGGGAAGGTTGTAATGAACTGATTCTGACCTTGTCCTCTCACAACACAGACTTCCAGGGGCTCCCATTAGGGTTAGGCTCAGGTCCCAGGGCCTCGTCTGTGCCATGTGCTGGGCAGTCCCCACAGTGGCTCCCAGCATCCCCGGATCCTGGTCACACATCCCTATGGAATCCCCTCCCCTCCAGGGTGGATGGCCTGTGTGACGGCGCTCTCAGGAAGATAATGGGGCAAAATGCTGGGATGTCATTTCCAAGCTGATGGAGGGAAGTCTGTGACTTCTGGTTCCCTCTGTCCTGTGTTCATTCTCTGTCTCCTTCTCTGTCTCTGTCTCTGTCTCTGTGTCTCTCACAGGAGCAGGATCTGCGGACTCCAGGGGTGATGTGAGAAACCTCAGAAGCCTCCCTTGTCCGTGTTTCCCTCTCCTGTCCTGGTGCTCCATTCCTTCCTAAGGCCTTGTCACCCTGACCAGAGCAGTGAATCTGGAACCTCTTCCAAATGGGGACCCTGAGGCTGCAAAAAGGAGGGTCTTGACCTTGGTCCCCAGACTAGTGGTCCAGTGCTCTGCCACGTTCTGCATACCCAGGTCCTCAGCCCCCCAAGCCCCCAGTCTGTCCTCTGCTCAGAAGGACCTCGAGGGAGGACAAAGCATTTTCCCAGGACTGGGAGCACAGTGGGTCAGGGATGGAGATCCAAGGCCAACAGGCTCTTCCACAAGCCTGTGGGACCCTAGGGACACTGCATCTCTACAGCCCAAGTGACAGAAGAGTAAGCTGAGGCCTTTTGTGCTGTAGCCCCTCTGGACTTGGGGGTGGGTATCTCTTCCTACTTCCAAGTGCCCAGGGTGGTGATGGACACCGGAACCCAGACCCTGTCCTCTCCCAGTGCCCTGGCAACCCCCCAGGGCCCCTTGGGGACCCCTGACCATGAGCCTGGCTTGTCTCCCCTCCCCATGCTATGGATCTGGGTCCTTGCCAGGAGTCGTGATGCCCTGCCCCATGGCCCAGCTGTCTGCAACCTCTTTCTTCTTTCCCCCTTGCCACCCACCTGGCTCCCAGGGTGTCCTCCTGTTCTGACCCCCAGCTGGGCAGTCAGAGTGGTGTGTGTGTGTGTGTGTGTGTGGGTGTGTAGGTGCGCATGCCTCTACGTGCCTGGGGATGCCCAAGGTCATGTCCCCACATGGGACGGGGTGGGTAGCTATCCCTGAGGATCTGAGGGACTCTCACCCCCAAAGCGAACCTCATGAGAGGGTTGGGGCTGGCCTAGGACTGGAGAGCAGCCCTGTGCCTTGACTCTGCACCCCTCATTTGTCCTGGGCCAGTCCCTGCCTTTCTTGACCCAGGTTCCCAACTGTCCCTGAGGGTTGGACATGGAAACGCTTGAATGCAGCCACTCCTCCAGGGGTAGGTGGGGGACAGGTGCACCAGGCACACAGGCCTCCCCACCGAGAGGGCCAGCCAGGTGTGTCATGGCCAGGTGTGCACAGATGACCTGCATACAGCACCTGTACCATGACCCAGCCCTGCGGCGGATGTGCATGAGACCCATGGCTCCGCACCTGACCAGGCCCCCACATTTTCTCACCACTGCCAACTGCTCTGTGGCCCCAAAGTCTACCAGCCCTGCAACCACGCCCACCCTGGGCGGCAGGCCTCAGGGTGCAAGGCCAGGTGCGTTGGACATCTGGGGACGCACAGGTCACTGAATACCCCCCACCCAGCTGGCCTGGAATGCAGACCCTCTCAGGGTCCAGGTAAGTGCAGGGCTGGGCCAGAGGACCTGGAGGCATCAGTGGAGGCCGACTCAGGACAAGGAGATCAGTCTGCCCCTTCCCCTTCTCCTCTCCTCCTTCTGCCTTGTCTTCCTGGCAGGACCTGGGACAGAGGTCCAGCCTGTCCCTGGCTGCAGCCCTGGCTGGAGTCAGAGGGGCAGGAAGGAGGCCGGGGTGGAGGGGCCCACGAGCAGGATGCCTGAGTGTGAAGGGGGTCGTTACTGTAATGGGGGACCCTGTGGGCATTCAGGGATTTCAGCCCCAGGACTTGGCCCCTGCCCCATCCTTCACCCTCCACAAGGCCCTGCATCCTCGCCAGCCCAATCCTTGTCTGCAACCACTCCTCCCTCCAGACTCAGGAAATCCAGCTGTTCCGGGGGCTGCAAAATCATTACAAGCTGGAGCTGAGCCATACCTATGGGGCCTGGTTCCGGGTCCTGCAGCCCCACAGTGAGGAGAGGTGAGGCCAGGCAGGAGCGGGAAGAGGGCACAGTGGACTCTCCTTGGGGGCCCTGGCTCCCTGGTCAGCGCAGACCCTGTTGTGTGCTGGCCCCTAGGGCACCCAGACTCCTGCTCCCTGGCAGGCTCCAGGAGGGAGACCAGAGTGTGGCTCCTGCTAGCTCAGACGTGTCACTCTGTCCTGTATCTACAGCCTGTCCCACAAGCTGGACTCCCCCTCCTAGTCGGCCAGCAACACCTTCAGGGCCAAGAACAGGCCACATGAAGCTCAGGGGCCAGTGCGTGGCTGGGCAGGCAGGGGAGGGCTCGCTCTGGGCTCAGGGAGTCTCTGGCTGGGCTAGCGGGGGTTGTGGAGCGCTGGCCTTCCAGCTTCTCTGCTGACCAGCCCTGGGACTGGAGTCATTTACCTCCCCTCTCTGGGCCTTCCTCTCCTCTGTGCAATGGGGTGATGCTGAGTGATCCCTCCCATGGCAGGAACATGTAGGGTGCTGGTGATTGACCTAAGCTGGGTACAGAGCCTGGACTGCAGAGTGCAGTGGGGGATGGTGAGTGGTGTCACCAGTGAGCACCCCTCCCCCCAAAAGCAATCTAGCCCTTCCATGCAGCCCCCAGGCCCCTGGCTGGGAGCTCAGGAGCAGTGGTCGACCACACTCCTGACACCAGGCCCCTGTGTGTGGCTCTTCCTCAGGAATGGGGATGTGGTGGGGACCCCGTGACACGGGGCCAGCTCCTGTCTCTGACGGAAGGAGAACAAAGACTTTCCCTGGGGTCCCCCAAGGCCACGTAAGAGGGGAGGAGGCTGCCTCTAAACGGTACATTGAAATTCTGCTTCTGTTAGAACCTGAGCGTTGGGGTTTGGTTCTTTCACTTGCTGGGCTGACGAGACACACACGCTCTCCATGACTCTTCCTCAAATGAAGAGCTCTTGCAGGGTCCCAGGCGTCCTGGACCTGGGGAGGGGAGAGGGGCCAGTCCCCTCCCTGGCTCCTGGAGGAGGCCTGTCCTCCCAAAGACAGGATGGTTTAGGGTCGTGATCTTGGGCCTGGGCTGGAGACAGCCCCTCACTGCTCCTGACTCTGGGGCTGAGGGGGCCTTTCTCAGGCATAGCAACGCCCACTGAAGGTGGGGGCTTCAGAAAGAACACACTCCTGGACCCAGTCCTGCCCCAGGACGGTGGCTGCCTTCCCCAGCTCTGGAGGGAGAGGGACATCCTCTGCTTCTTTGGGCGGTGGTCCTCTGACCCACGAGCAAGCACTGAAAAGTTTCTAGTCTGCCTCTGGAAGTGCACCAGCCCGTCACTGTCCACACACGAAGACGGACAACATGCTAAGGAAGCGCGGGAGGTGATCCTGTGCAAATGGTCTGCGGGTCGGTGGGGCTGGCTGCTTCAGTGCCCTCCAGTGGGCACCCTTTCCCTGGATGGGAATCCTCCTGAAGTTTCGTCTCCGCCCTCGGAGCTCCCTTCCTGCTGGTTTCAGGACCAAGGGAAAGACTGTCGTGTGGCTTGGAAGGCTCCACCCCAGCCTCCTTCCGCCCACACATCACTGCTCCCCAGGAAGCAGGGACTGTTGCTTCCGCATGCCCTGCGCAAGGCTGGTTTAAGGCACTCATTCTCTCCAAGGCCCAGCCACTCTGGCTCCATCACATACATCGTGGCCACAGCTGCCTGGCTGGGCAAGGAGTCCAGGAGAGCTCTCCTTTCCCAGGATCAGGGTTCATATTCCTGGCCAGAGAAAGAAGTCCCATCTGTCCTCTGCTAGAGAAGGTGAATTCTTGGGCCGGGTGGCCCTCAGGTGCTTGAGGACATGGGGGTCCCCTGCAGGTCCCCTGGAAAGAAGGGTGTCGGGCACCCCTATCTGGGAGAACAGTGAGCAGCACCCATCCCAGGCCGCAGGTGCACCCATCACCTGGCAGTGCTTGGCCTCAGACTCACCCCTGGAAACTCTGGCTCAGTTTTTCACAGATGTGTTTTCAGGAGTGTTCAGCACAGCAGTGGTGGAGAGAGCAGGGAATGGAACAACACTAATGCCCAAGGAGATGGATGGTGGCTCAGTCCGTTAAGCCGCTGACTCTTGATTTTGGCTCAGGATGTGATCTCATGGTGTGGGATCGAGCCCCATGTAGGGTCTGTGTTCAGGGCAGCGCGGGCTCACGATTCTCTCTTCCACCTCCTGCCTCTCCTACCACTCCCGTGCCACACTCTCTCTCTCTAAAATAATAAAATCTTTATAAAAGTGGAATCATACAGAATGTACTTTTAAAAAATTGTAAAAAATCTATCATATGATCTCACTGATATGAGTAATTCTTAATCTCAGGAAACCAACTGAGGGTTGCTGGAGTGGTGGGGGGTGGGAGGGATGGGGCAGCTTCGTGATAGACATTGGGGAGGGTATGTGCTATGGTGAGCGCTGTGAAATGTGTAAGACTGTTGAATCACAGACCTGAACCTCTGAAACAAATAATACTTTATATGTTAAGAAAAAAGAAGATAGTAGTCAGGGAAAAATGATGTAATGTATGGCGATTAACATAAAAAAAGGAAAAAAGTTGTAAAAAATCATAACATTGGGGCGCCTGGGTGGCTCAGTCGTTAAGCGTCTGCCTTCGGCTCAGGTCATGATCCCAGGGTCCTGGGATCGAGCCCCGCATCGGGCTCCCTGCTCAGCGGGAAGCCTGCTTCTCCCTCTCCCACTCCCCCTGCTTGTGTTCCCTCTCTTGCTATGTCTCTCTCTGTCAAATAAATAAATGAAATCTTTAAAAAAAAAAAATCATAACATTGATTTTGCCATTTTAAACATTTTCAGTATAAAGTCCGGTAGTGTTAAGTATATTTATACTGCTGTGATACATATCTTGAGAACATTTCATTTGCAAATCTGAAATTCTGTACCCATTATTATTTGGTTTTCATATAGAAAGCATATTTATTTATTTACTTATTTATTTAATTATGTTCAGTTAGCCAACATATAGTACATCTTTATTTTTTGATGTAGTGTTCAATGATTCATTATTTGCATATAACACCCAGTGCTCATCACATGTGCCCTCCTTAATACCCATCACCCAGTTACCCCATCCCCCCACCCCCCTCCCTTCTGTAACCCTCAGTAAGGTTCCCAGAGTCCAGAGTCTCTCATGGTTTGTCTCCCTCTCTGATTTCTTCCCATTCAGTTTTCCTTCCCTTCCGCTATGGTCCTCCATGCTATTCCTTATGTTCCACATATGAGTGAAACCATATGGTAACTGTCTTTCTCTGCTTGACTTATTTCACTTAGCATAATCCCCTCCAGTTCCATCCACGTCAATGCAAATTGTAGGTATTTATCCTTTCTGATGGCTGAGTAATCCCTTGTAGATATGGACCACATCTTTATCCATTCATCTGTTGAAGGGCATCTCGGCTCCTTCCACAGTTTGGCTATTGCAGACATTGCTGCTATGAACACTGGGGTTCAGGTTCCCCTTCTTTTCACTACGTCTGTATCTTTGGGGTAAATACCCAGTAGTGCAATTGTTAGGTAGTAGGGTAGTTCTATTTTTAACATCTTGAGGAACCTCCAGACTGTTTTCCAGAGTGGCTGTACCAGCTTGCATTCCCACCAACAGTGTAAAGAGGGTTCCTCTTTCTCCACATCCTCGCCAACATCTGTCATTTCCTGATTTGTTAATTTTAGCCATTCTGACTGGTGTGAGGTGGTATCTCATTGTGGTTTTGATTTGAATTTCCCTGATGGCTAGTGATGTTAAACGTTAGTCATTTGTATGTCTTTTTTGGAGAAATGTCTGTTCATGTCTTCTGCCCATTTCTTGATTGGATTATTTTTTGGGGGGGGTGTTGAGTTTGAGAAGTTCTTTCTAGATCTTGGGTACCAGCCCTTCATCTGTAATGTCATTTGCAAATATCTTCTCCCATTCCATGGGTTGCCTCTTAGTTTTGTTGACTGTTTCCTTTGCTGTGCAGAAGCTTTTTATCTTGATGAAGTCCCAAAAGTTCATTTTTGCTTTTGTTTCCCTTGCCTTTAGAGACATGTCTTGAAAGAAGTTGCTGTGGCTGATGTCAAAGAGGTGACTGCCTCTGTTCTCCTCTAGGATTTTGATGGACTCTTGTCTCACATTGAGGTCTTTTATCCATTTTGAGTTTATCTTTGTGTATGATGTTAGAGAATGGTCAAGTTTCAATCTTCTGCATGTGGCTGTCCAATTTTCCCAGCACCATTTATTGGAGAGACTGTCTTTTTTCCATTGGATATTCATTCCTGATCTGTCAAAGATTGGTTGACCATAGAGTTGGGGGTCCATTTCTGGGGTCTTTATTCTGTTCCATTGATCTATGTGTTTTTGTGCCAATACCATCCTGTCACAGATTTGTAATATAGATTGAAGTCAGGCATTGTGATGCC